>NC_042512.1:1401693-1701693 GCF_900963305.1 Echeneis naucrates
GGTATAGCTTTGCTTCTTCCCAAGGAATTGGGACACCACTTGCTATGTCACGGCATAGTTTACGTTACAGGCACGCAAGCGACTGGGTATTCCCAGCAGCAACAAATTTTGTCAAAAAAAAACCAAAAAAACAAAAAAAGTCTATGGTTGTGATCATTCTTTTAGATTAATAAATAAACCAAGAGCTACAAAGAGAAGAATACAACATTGACATCTGTTGTCTCTTGTTATTTATTTGTAGTTTTTTTTCCCCCTCAGACATCTCACTCACGGACTGGCCCTACCTCAGGAAGTCAGAATCGGAAAACCCTCGATGTTAAGGGCTAGATTCATCGTCCCTACTCCTCATTATGCCCCCTTCCCCTACGTAAAAAAAGTGATTGGGACACCACTACCCTCACAGGAACGTGCAAAATGTAGAGGTAGGGGGTGTATCTGGACTGGGCCTTTGCATCACCATCCCTGGGTCAGTGAGCTGAAATCAATATTCTGAGTGATTTATCTGATATTTTCCAAAATAAATGATGTTGTAGAATTAATATCAACATTAATATTATATTTCCAAAAGCAGAGAGATAAATGTTCTCTTGATGTTTGGAGGAAGCCAAAATGAAGAACCTACTGCCTTATAAAGAACTCTGTTATGACCTTTGATCATTTGTATATATTGTTGTTTGCCCTCCTTGTTGACAGGGTGGAGTCCACTCTCTGTGTGTGTCCCATTTCCTGTTCAGGTGTAGAGGTGGGATTGGCTGGTTCTACTCTTTAAAAGGGAAGTTCTCCTGTACTGGGGTGACTCCTCCTCCTGCTCCCAGCTCTGGATCATGATGGGCTGTGCATGTGTAGTTTTGTTTTACTTGTTTATGTTACAAATAGCAGTCTTAGCAGCTTCCATAGCTTTAGGGGAGGGACTTTGTTTTTTTCAATCTTGTTCTCCTATTTCATCGTCAGGGAGGTAGGGTTGTTTTTTTATTTATTTTTCTTCAGGTTATATTTTTCAAACCTTACTTGATTATGATTACAACTCAGATAAACAACAACAGAACAACAAACATACTCATTAAAGTAAAGACACAGTAACACAAACATTGTATATTGTATTGTATTGTATTGTATTGATTCTGTTCTATGTTCAACCAATAGGTTGTGGTAGAAAAAACTGCAGAACAGCCCTTTACCTCCTGACAGGAAAGGGAGGGGGAAAGGAGTGTGAGTGAAAAAAAAAACAAAAACTGGTGAGTTAACAAATGAGTGACAACTGTGAACTGGTGGAAGGAAAAAGCTACTGACACAAACAGCAAGACAACAACAGAGAGGAGTGAGAGTGAGAGGAACAAAGAAAATCTGTCCAGGTTCATTCAACTCTGCCTGCTAATCAAAGAAATGTTGGGAAAATAAGAAAGCAGTAACACGAGGAAGAGAACCAGCTGGATTCACTGGAGGTTTGGAAACCCATGGCCTGAGGAGTGGTGATGATCCCAGGAGTACCAAGGAGGAAAAAGGTGCCTGTATACTGGGACTCCATACCTGCCTGGGCTGGAGGAGCCCCACAACAGAGCTAACACAGTCCATCACTGTCCCCTCAACCATTTAACACACTGATCCACCATACGTCCACTCACACACACTGAACCCCGGAGGAACACACCCACACCCACACACATTCTTTTGGGGCATTGATGATTTAAGTTTTGTGTTGCCATGATGTGTGATAACAGGGTGAACTGTGTACTGTGATATTTTGTTTATGTCTGCCGATTAACCTTCCGAGCAAATATTGTTTTGAGAGATTTTGATTTATAGTGTGTATATTGGGTTACACATGACAGATGCTTTTTTTTTTTTAAAGGAACATCAATTTGATTTATGTATTAAAACCCCCTTTGATTTAGACTTCGCCTTGACATTTTCTCCACATATTATTTTGTAGGTAGGAGTAACAGCTAGCCGGTGAATTTCTTTAGGTTACCCACACACCTAAATAATTACATCAAATCTGACAGGACAATAGTGTCTTTTGATCCAGCTCCTGTCTCCTGTCTGGCGCCCAACTACAAAGTGTGTTTATAACCTTTTCTAGACCCTAAGCTAGAAGGTTCATTCATCCACAGAGCATCATATCAGCAGTCCACTCAACCTCTGGTGTCTTTGAGTCCCTTAAATATTTTCCTGAATGAGAACTCCATCATCACAACTATGACAGATGCCAAAAGCAGCAGAAAGGTTGTGTCCACCTCCCTAAAACTAAATGATCCTCAGTGAACATAGGAGACACCACTACAAACCAAAATCTACAAACCTCTTCAGTTTTCAATTTTTATTCAGTTAAATATAAATTTATCATAAAAAACTAAATCCAGTTTTAGTATTCACACAAACATGAACTCTGACCTGAGAGTTTCCAGCTCACAGTGTGGACTCTTCAGTCCAGCAGACAGCAGCTTCACTCCTGAATCCTGCAGGTTGTTGTTACTCAGGTCCAGATCTCTCAGACTAGAGGACTGGGAGCTGAGGACTGAGGACAGAGCTTCACAGCTTCTGTCTGAGAGGTTACAGCCACTCAATCTGAATAAGAATCAGCAAAATAAGATAAATTATGAAAGAAACATGTTTTTGATTCTCAACTAAAGAACCTTTTGTCAAAAATGCAATATTTAAAGGAAAGCGCATGTCTATGACTTATTAATGCAGGACAGATATAACCTAACCTGAGTACTTTCAGTCTGCACTGTGGACTCTTCAGTCCAGCAGACAGAAGCTTCACTCCTGAATCCTGCAGGTTGTTGTTACTCAGGTCCAGATCTCTCAGACTAGAGGACTGGGAGCTGAGGACTGAGGACAGAGCTTCACAGCTTCTGTCTGAGAGGTTACAGCCACTCAGACTGAGGAGGAATCAGCAAAACAAGAGAAAATTATTCCAAAGATTGTTTTACAAAAAAGTTTTTTGATTTCGCCCACATAAAGATTTAGTTGATCTTGTTGGATTTATTTGCACATACAGAACTTTGTTGGAGGCTTTGATCACTGGCAGCAGCCTCGGAAGAGCCTCCTCTGAAGCAGAGTATTTCTTCAGGTCAAACACGTCCAGATCTTTTTCTGATGACAGTAAGATGAAGACCAGAGCTGACCATTGAGCAGGAGACAGTTTATCTGTGGAGAGACATCCTGATCTCAGGGACTGTTGGATCTCCTCCACCAGAGAACCATCATTCAGTTCATTCAGACAGTGAAACAGGTTCATACTTTTCTCTGGAGACACATTCTCACTGATCTTTGTCTTGATGTACTGGACTGTTTTCTGATTGGTCTTTGAGCTACTTCCTGTCTGTGTCACCAGGCCTCGTAGGAGAGTTTGGTTGGTCTGCAGTGAAAGACCCAGAAGGAACCGGAGGAACAAGTCCAGGTGTCCATATGGACTCTGTAAGGCCTCATCAACAGCACTCTGGTAGAGAATGTTGTTCCTAAACAGTTTTAACCACAAGGAGGTTGTTTGTTCTTCTGACATCAGACTGACTCCAGAGTTGATGAAGGTCAGATGGACATGAAGAGCAGCCAGAAACTCCTGAACACTCAGATGGACGAAGCAGAAGACCTTGTCCTGGTACAGCCCTGTCTCCTCTTTGAAGATCTGTGTGAACACTCCTGAGTAAACTGATGCTGCTCTGATATCGATGCCACACTCTGTCAGGTCTGATTCATAGAAGATCAGCTTTCCTTTCTGCAGCTGCTCAAAAGCCACTTTTCCCAGAGACTCAATCATCTTCCTGGTCTCTGGACTCCAGAGTGGATCTGACTCAGCTCCTCCATCGTACTTGACGTTCTTCAGTTTGGACTGAACCACCAGGAAGTGGATGTACATCTCAGTCAGGGTCTTGGGCAGCTCTCCTCCCTCTCTGGTTTTCAACACCTCCTCCAGAACTGTAGCAGTGATCCAGCAGAAGACTGGGATGTGGCACATGATGTGGAGGCTTCGTGAGGTCTTGATGTGGGAGATGATCCTGCTGGCCTGCTCCTCATGTCTGAACCTCTTCCTGAAGTACTCCACCTTCTGGGGGTCACTGAACCCTCTGACCTCTGTCACCATGTCAACACACTGAGGAGGGATCTGATTGGCTGCTGCAGGTTGTGTGGTTATCCAGAGGCGAGCAGAGGGAAGCAGTTTCCCCCTGATGAGGTTTGTCAGCAGCACGTCCACTGAGGTGGACTCTGTAGGATCAGTCAGGACCTCAGTGTTGTGGAAGTCCAGAGGAAGTCGACACTCATCCAGACCGTCAAAGATGAACACAACCTGGAAGTGATCAAAGCTGCACATTCCTGCTTCTTTGGTTTCAGGGAAGAAGAGATGAACAAGTTCCACCAAGCTGAACTTCTTCTCTTTCAGCACATTCAGCTCTCTGAAGGTGAAGGGGAATGTGAACTCTATGTCCTGGTTGGCTTTGTCTTCAGCCCAGTCCAGAGTGAACTTCTGTGTTAAGACGGTTTTCCCAATGCCAGCCACTCCCTTTGTCATCACTGTTCTGATTGGTTGGTCTCTTCCAGGTGGGGGTTTAAAGATGTCTTCTTGTCTGATGCTTGTTTCTGCTCTGTCCTGTTTCCTGAATGCTGTTTCAATCTGTCTGACCTCATGTTCCTCATTGACCTCTCCAGTCCCTCCCTCTGTGATGTAGAGCTCTGTGTAGATCTGATTCAGAAGGGTTGGGTTTCCTACTTTAGAGATCCCCTCAAACACACACTGGAACTTCTTCTTCAGGCCAGATTTCAGTTTACGGTGACAAACTTGAGCACGACTTTCTGAATAAACAAAGAACAAATAAGATTAAAAACTACAAGGTTGATGTTTACGTCTCCTAAGGATGTAGAGTATGATCATATTTTTTTCTGTCTCCTGAGACTTTAGTAAATATCTAATTGATCCATCATGTTAAATCCTCTTACTGCTCCGCAGACAGTCAGCCAGCTCCTCCTGCTTCATCCTCCTCAGGAAGTTCACTGTGATCTTCAGAAATGCCTCTCTGCTCCTCCTCTGCTCTTCATCCACCTCATCATCCTCATTCCTGATGAATTGTGGGTAATCTGGACTCAGAGTACTTTTGATTTTCTTCAGCTCGTTCTTCACAAAACAGACGATGTTCTCCTCCAGCAGCTGGAACACAATAACATCCTGTGTAAAGTTCCCTCTCAGTATAAACTGATGGATCAAAGCATCAGATCATCAGTCAGCAGAGTTCAACTTTAGCTGCTGCTGTATCATCTGCTGCCACGTCTCTTTCCAGAGCTACACAGAAAGATTCAGACCTGCTGACTTCACTAAACTAACTTCACTGGTGTAACTTACTAAGTTTGACTTTAGATTCTGACAACACAGAGATCCTGATCATCACATGAAGACCAAACTGATACAGCCCTTCAACACATCAACTTAGGAAGTGAAAATTCAGGGCATTAACTGTGACTGTGGCTGAAGATGGATCAGACCACCTGAACTAGTTCACTGATGAATTATTCCATCTTTAAACCCTGTAGAGACAGAGTCCATGGAGGTCCAGGACTGAATCTGATTAACTTTGGTCTTTGTTATTGAGTCACAGCTCAAATTTTCTGGGAAACAACTAAATAAACTTTTCTTTAAGATTCACTGTAGATGAAGAAGAAGGAGCAGAAATGTTTTGTAAAAGTCTCCAACAGACCATATTCATACAGAACATATCTGTTGAGGCTGATGGATTATTGCTCTGTGGTGAACTACAACTCCCAGTCCTCTCCCACTCTCTCCCACCCCAAACCTGTTCAATCCCAATTCAACTCCTGTCTGTCACAGAGTAAAGCTCTACTGGTCTAAAGAGTGCAGCTTCAAACTCAAGTCTTTGTTGGTGTCTGTTGTAGTCACTGGATGAACATTTACACACCATAAATATGGAGTCCAGGTCTGTGTGATGATGTTTGTCAGACTGAACTCTGAGGAGAAAAGACACAAACACACAGTTTGTTCCAGGAGTTTTCTATGAACACCAGAGAAACTGATAGAAAAGCTTTGATACCTTTAATGAGTCAAACAACAACAAATGATCAGCTTTTACCTTTTTTCTTTGATAAAATCATCCATAGACTGATCACTCTTCATGGAGACACAGCTGGATACAGCAGACTGTTGTCCCCCCTTAAAGTAAATAGGACGATTCATAGACCAATCACTCTTCATGGACACACAGCTCAGTTCAGGAGAATCTGGTCTTGACTTCTGGTTGCTAGAAGAAACAGAGTTGACATTAAAAGTATTAACCAAATAAATGGGCAGAAAATTATCAATTTAAAATAAATCAGCCAAGTCCAGCTTTCACGAAAGTGAAGTATTTTGCATTGAGTGTTACTGACATGTGCAAGTCAAATAATAATAATAACAACAACAATAATGATAATAATAAGAAGATGACGACGAAGAAGAAGAAATATATCTCTACATGCAGGCAGCAGAGCAGCATTATGGTTAGTGCTGTTACCTCACAACAGCCATGTCCGTATGTCTGAGTGTGAGAGTGGCAGATTGTTTGTCTCTGTCTGTATCTGTGTGTTGGCCCTGTGAGGGACTGGTGAATATAAATGAACGAATCTCCACATCCTGGTTGAGTTCCCAATGGAGACAAGGATAAAAAAACTGAAGCAGTAAAAAAATGTAAGTGACAGTGAGAGTGAATGATGATGGAGCAGTGATCTGAGTGCTGAGCTCTGACAGATGGACAGTTAGAGATCCTCATCTCACCTCTGAGCTTTGGTCTGACTCTCATGTTCCCCACACAGAGTGGTTTTAGAGGGAGGGGCTCCCTCCTCTCTGTCCTCACACTGATTCATAGCTGAGCCTCCACCTTCACACAAACACAACAAAAAGATTCATTACAACAGGATTTACATCACAGGACACATAATCAGCATAACTGTAACCAACAACAACATAACCAACAACAAACTGTTTGACTTTTCTCTCTCTGTGTTGATTTCAGTCAGAATCTGTTATAAACAGAGAACATTCCTGATTCATGTTAATCCCAATCTTCAATGTTATACTTTGGCATTCACACTAAATTTTAATAATAATAAATTAATAAACCTTGACATAGTTATGATCACCATAGGTTGGCACATTTGAAGGTCCAGAATTTTCATGAAATACATTTTTGAGGGCCAAATGATTCCTTCAGAAGCCAAGTTAAAAAAACAAAAACAAACAAATGTTACAACTAAACCAGTCTGACCTGTCAGGAAACCTCAGACTAGGGGAGGTGGTTCTCTCATCTGATAAAAACAACAAAGCTTAGACATTTGTTTCTTTGACACATCATTTAAATACTGTGCAGTCAGTCTAATCTGTCAGTAATTTGCAAGTTTCAGAGAAATGTATCTCAGATCTGATGGTACTTCTTCTCTCTGTCCACTAGAAGATGGTATCTGACTGTAGATTGTGTTGACAGCGCTGTGATTTAATTCATGTCACCTTATTGAGCAAATAACTTGTGACAATGTAAAGATTTGCCTCAATTGATTCCCAACAATAAAAACAAACCTTCAGTGCATTCACTGTATCTGGAAATGCTCAGAGTGGACCATTAACAGGAAGAGTTAAATTTACTGATCCAAGTTCGTCCAAAGTATCGTACAGTTCTGACATGTTTGTTCTGTCATGGCTCAGCTAGGAAATCAAATTCAGCCGTATCAAGAAAGTTGATAAAAATTTCTGCTTCACTTAAGATTCATTTTTGGTGACCACTTAAACACCTTTTAAAAAATTAAATCTGTTTTAACTCTGGTGATTTAAATTCTTGAGCTTACTAAGTCTAAGAACCTTACTTTATATCAGAGCAAGCACAAAGTGAAGGAACTATTCACTACAAATTCCAGATAAAATATTGATAGATTCAGTCTGTAAATAGGAAGAAAGGAAGGAAGGTAAATAAACATGTCTACTGTTGTCAGCTCAGTGTGATCACAGTGATCCTGTTCAGACATTTACAGATTCTCACCTGCTGAACTCACTTCAGGGAGACTTTCTGACACTTTCCAGCTTCATGTGAAGAGAAGAAGCTGCTTGTTCTCCCTCATCAGTCCTGGTGTCTGTTTGATCTGAGGAAAAGTCACATCCTCATAACTTCAGGGTTCAATTATTAAAAGCTTTAGTGAGGTGAAAACTGTTCTCACCTGTGTTAGAAACCAAATCAGCACCAGAGGACTCTTTGGGATGGTGCTGTGATTCTGCAACAACACCTCTAAAGTCCTGACCCTCAACTCAGCAGACGATGATGTAAATGTGCTGCAACAATGTGAATTTCTAAGCATGGATAAAATTTTAAAATATCAGTAAGCAGTTAAGCGTCTGCGTGGTTTCCTCTGGGTACTCTGGTTTCCTCCCGTCGTCCAAAGACATGCATGTACAGGTTAACTGGCGATGTTAAATTCACCGTAGGTGTGAGTGGTTGTTTGTCTCCGTTTGTCCTTATGTGTTGTCCCTGCAGTGGACTGGTGACCTGTCCCCTTGCTCAATGTGAGCTGGGATTGGCTCCAGCAGCCCAGCAACCCGGATACGGATAAAAGCGGATGAAGATGAATGAGAGTGAGTGAGAAAACAAATCATTCAGAGCCAACAACAACAACTATGTCATCCCGAGTTCGACCAACAGATGGAGCCATCAGAAAACTGAATTTCTTCATTACTTCAATCTCAATATTTGTATACCTCAGTAATTGTCAAAGAGGACAATAACATGTAATGAAGAGGAAAATGATGTACAAACAAGACAAAACATAAATGTCCAGGGGCAAGTGTTTCCTATTTTTTTGTATTTTGTTGTTTGCTTCAACTTTAAACCGACATCTCTTTTCATCATCACCTGCTTCTCTGCTGTTTTAGGTTTAAAAAAAAACTCTCCACTTCCATGTCTTTTGGTTTTGTTATTAAAAAGCAACAGAACTGAATCAATGCTTTCAGGAGACACAGACCTTGAATGTTACATATTTTCAATCAGTGTTGTCATGGATTAAAGTGATAAACAATAAAAAAATATGTTCCGAAGACATTATTGTTGGCTCATCTTTGATCTGGAATAATGTGGAAAGATTTGACATTAATGTTACTGAACCAGTTTTCTTCCTCATTACAGGAAACAAACATGATGTGATGAAGTTCTACTATCTGTCCACTAGATGGTGATAAACAATGTGGGAACATTTTACACTAAATCAGTCACAGTGTGGAAAAATCAAACAGTTTGTGCTGAACAAAACTGGTCATATTGAAGTGCTGCCTTTGTTTCTTATTTTTTTCTAAATGTATTGAAAAATGAACCAAGGAAACTGAAGTCAAACTGAGTTCAGAGGCCTCTTAGCAGGTCGATCAGTTCTGAGGAACCTCCATCAATAAACTCAGAATATAATCACACTGCTGCCAAATGTAACATAAACTCTAAATCAACAAGTACAATGTGATCACAGTGATCCTGTTGATCAGAAATATACAGATTCTCGCCTGCTGAACTCACTTCAGGTTGATTTACACACATTCCAGCTTTGTGTGTTCAGAAAACATGCTGCTACTTGTTCTTCACTTCCTCATAACTCAACTTTTCTTCCTCCTTTTAAAAAACAAACAGGATGTAATGAAGTTCTACTATCTGTCCACTACATGGTGATAACCAACACACCTCAATTGACTGGTTTGTATTTAGTTTAGTATTTTTCTTTAGGAAAAATTTCATGATTGTATAAGTAAGCAAAAAAAGTTAAAGCTCAATTTTACTGAAGAGGAAACAATGATTGATCAAACTGACAAAAGAAAACACACATTTTTTGAAAGCCCAAGTTCTGACCTAAATGAAACAAGGTGAATGGCAGAAAGTAACTTTAGAAGAGAACACTGTTAGTCCTGAGCGACAGATTGTTGGGGGAATGAAAAAGAAGCAGTCTGATTTAAAGCTGCTGCGTAGAAATTCATTACTGCTCACAACATTAGTGTGTGATGCTGCTGGAGGAGGAGAGGGGACCCTGCTGCTCTCTACACTTGATGATCTATCCCAATCACACAGAATAATAATCTGACTGATGTAGATCATGCATGTTTCTGTTTATTTGTATAATGATCCTTATCATCGTTATAATTATTAAAGTGTATAGTGACATTTACTCAGGATAGAATTATATTCATTCTTATTAGAAAAAAAAATCTTTTATCACTTTGTCTATCTTCCTGTCTTTTTGTCATGTTCTTCAACTCTTCAGCAGCCCATCTCAGTGATGGATATTAAAATGGATATGTAATGCACCAGAAAGAGCAAAATTTCAGTTGAACTAGTTTAACCTGTCTAAAATACATGCAGGTCACGCCGCCCTGGAATGTGGTAAACTAACTTTCTGTTTCTCACCAAAAACGAGAAAAAACATAAGAGACTACGTCTTAGAAACGTAAGTTGAGAACTTGGCCGATAACCCACAACAGTAGATAGAATTTACCAATCAGGAACAGGCCACGCTCAGGCTGGACCTCCTTCAAGGAGGAACAAACCAGTCAGTATACAAACTCAAACACAAACAACTTCAGATCAGATCACCCCTGGCTTTTCCTGGTGCACTGTTGAAGTGTATTATGTGATCTCCGCTCTCTGCAGAAAGCGCTAAATAAAATACTCTTGTTGATTCAACATTCTGACTCCTCAGCGGTGTTTTGTCATCTCCCGGCCCGGCTGAGATAGCAACAAAAGTGCGTCTCAACAGTTAGTTAGTTAGTTAGTTACTCTTCTTTAGTTAGTTAGTTACTCTTTTTATATATCTTCTTTATATATCTGAGAAGGTAGCTGGTTGAAAATGATCATCATGGTCTCAGATATGAGCATCAAACTGTTAGTTTTCAAATAAAATTTGTAAATATCAATTGCTAAAAAATATGTTTTCAAAAGTTGTTGATCCAAACACAGTCTGAGCTCTCTGTGGAAAACTGAATATGACTTACAGTAAAATCTGATTCCAGAGCAGCTCTGAACTTTCTGTATCAGGTAGATCCTTCATCCTTTGATACTATCAGACATTACGGTCTGTTCTCAGCTCAGCTGGAGTTTTTCTCTGTTCGTCAAAGTGAACTCTGACCTCCATGTCTCAGTGTCTCAGTGTTACAGAAGTCCACTGTGAGTCTTCGTCCCTCCACAGTCCACAGGGACAAACTGACAGTGAAATAATAATAATGTTAACACTCACCGGCCTCAGCCTTCAGTTTCCCTGCTTCTGCTCCGTCAGCTTCAAAATGGAGGCTGAACTCTGAACACTTTTCCTTTTAGCTGCTGCGGTTACTGGAAATCAGGTGGTCCCATCTGAGTGTGTGTGTGTGTTCCGTCTATTGTGTGTGTTTCCTCTGTTATGGGTGTAACCGGATTCCACTGGATGCGGAATGTCTCCAGAACTCCTCCGTACTCTCACCGATAAATATAAAGAGAACCAGATGATATTTATTGGGTCAAATCAGTAATTTATCATCCCTCCACTTACTCCTGCTTTGGTATTCCACGCTGCATCCTTTTTATGGGTGTCTTTACCGGATGTGGCGGATGATGGATTATTCTGTCATTTGGTCTCCTCGTCCATGGAGTCAACGGGGTGACCTGTTGATTTCAGGTCTGTCCCCGTCCAGGTGTTTTTTGTTTTTGAAAATACACTTCGTATTATTTTCCGTCCCGCTCGACCTGTTCTGAGAGTCTGCTATGGGCCGTTTTCCGGCATCCGGAAATATTCGGACTCTACGTATCTGTTACTCTGCTGATCTGCTGCGGAGGGCTGCTGGATGCAGAAGCTGTTCCGGAGCTGTGACGCAGCGGAATTGGGGGTTGAATCTTTGGAGCTGACGGCTCCTTCAAACAATCTACCCCACGAAATAAAACTTTATTGATTCAGTCTGGTCAGCAGAATATAACCTGATGAAATCAGCAACATTAAACTGATGTTTCTACATGAATGCATCACTGATTCTAAAACCATAAACTGAACATGAATCCAGCACTCAGCGTTACAGCAGCACACCTCTGTTACTGTGGAGCTGTGTCTCTTTTCTACTTTATTATAGATGACAGAAAAAAAAACTCCAGATAAGAAGCAGCTGTACTGAACACATTTTACCTCACTATCATATGAGGAAATATCACAAACCAGATGTGGAGATCAGATGAACTTCTCATATGACGTAGGATGGTATGAAGTGGACGGTCCGAGTGTGGATCTGTGTGGATCACTCCGCAATGATTTTCTATGAAAAATGTTATTATGTCTGTTTTAGTGTAAATGTAGAAAACAGGACGTTGACTTACTGTGAAGTGTCTCCTGCTGATTCACGAGCGTCACGATCGGACAGCTGATCGGCGGACGAGCCGACTTCCGGTCCTCTGAGGTCCACAATAAAAGACGAAGTGCAGAGAAATGAACTGATCTGTAGACACTGAGGAGGCAGAACTTCTCAACTCTCCGACAGAGAAGAGACAGAGAATGTTGCTGTCGTGCCTTTAAACTGGAAAATAGTGAGAGGACACCTGTTGTGTGATTCTTTATACGGAGCGGTGAAATGGTCTGTAGACGTCAAATATATAAGCGAAACATGTAAACCAGAGAGTGTTCAAGGAACTGTGGTTTTAAACCCAACGACTAACTTTTCATCACCGGAGAAGCCGGAGCCCACCGTTTCTTACATTTCAATGTTAGTAAAGATTTACTTTGCATTTGTGCCGTAAAATGTTTCTTTTTGTTGCTACGGTTTTGTGTCCTTAACACCGATTAAAGAAGGACTTTGCGTGTGTCATCTTTATCATATCTACTATAAATAAGAAAAAAGGCAAGTTGCAGAGCGGTGTGAGGGTCCGTTCATCACTGCTTACAGCTTAGATTTAACCTTTTCCCGTTCTGTCAGCAAACATTAAAGGAGATGTTGATTCTGTGATGTCACAAAGGTTTAATGACATCAGAGATCCAAGACTCCTCCCACAGAAGGAAAGGAATGACTCCATGTTGATATCAGCATGAGCACCATGATGCTCACTGCTGTGTTCTCATATCAAGCACGGGTGTTTTGGCAATGTTCAACTTCTTCCCTTTTTCACAGGGAGAACATACAAGCAGCACAGAAGTGCAAAGCTCTGGAATAAATCCTATTTTAGCAACTCTCCCTTTTTTCAGAGGCACGTAAGGCTGTTTGAATCAACAGAGATGATACAAATCCATGTTAAACATGACAACCTTTTCTCTTTCTCTTTGATTCCACATTCTTTATTGACAAAGCTCTCTGCTTCAGCTCTTTGTGCAACAAATGAACTAAACACAGCAGGTCCCTGAGTGGGCTTTGGAGCTTTTTGGTGAAGCAGCTGCTGTTCTGGTCATATGTTGTTTGATGTTTTTTATGTTTTTATTTTTTGCATGGATCAGTGATGCATTCATGTAGAAAGTTTAATGTTGCAGCAGGTGAAGATGGAAATGATTTCATCAGGTTATATTCTGCTGACCAGATTGAATCAATAAAGTTTTGTTTCAACACGTCATCGTTTAAAGTGGTTCAGTGGTAGAATTCTCGCCTGCCACGGAGGCCTGGGTTTGATTGCTGGCCAATGCAAAGTCACTCTTTACCAACATCCAAATGTTAGAAAATAGTGCTGCTTGGAATATGCAAGACATCAAGAGACAAGAACTCCTTAGTGCCCAACGTGGGGCTCAAACCCACAACCATGAGATTAAGAGTCTCATGCTCTACCGACTGAGCTAGCTGGGCTCAGAAAGAAAAAAAATCTTCCAAAAAATTGCTAAAAAATACAGACTGGGCCATGGTGATGTCCCATTGTCATGATAACACTGTGAGAGATGTGCATTTGAAGCCTTCACTGTGGGACATCCAGCATTAATGGGGGCAGCCAGCCGAAATAGTTCAGTTGGGAGAGCGTTAGACTGAAGATCTAAAGGTCCCTGTTTCAATCCCGGGTTTTGGCATCGGAGGTGGTACCTGAGTGGTACCTGAGTGGTACCTGAGTGAGGTTCAAGCTCAGGTAAGCAGTGTATCTGAAGCACAGGAAAGAGTTCTGCTCTCCAACACTCTGATCCCTCAATTACCGCTCCATGTTATCCTGCTTAGTCACTCGTCACTCAGTCTTGTCTAACACTCATATTTCACGCTGACTGGTTGTGTGTCCAAAAGGCTTCAAAGACATCTTTCTGCCATTCTTTCCTCCAAATCTTTGAACACAGCATCCAGGTTTCTCATAATGATGTATAGTGCGACTGCTCTTGTTCTTTCTGCAGCTCAAAGCGTCAAGGAGTTGAAACGCAGCATAATGATAAAAATAAACAGTCTGTATTTTTGGGGAATTTTTAGGAAAATTTTTTGCAGTTCTAGTAGCCCGGCTAGCTCAGTCAGTAGAGCATGAGACTCTTAATCTCAGGGTCGTGGGTTCGAGCCCCACGTTGGGCGATAAGTAGTTTCTTTTTTTTTTTTTTTAGACCCAAACTTACCCAGCAGAACACTGCCTGGTTATGAGCAGGTTAAAAAGTACTGAGACTTCCACCTTTCAGGTTGATGGTAACTCCCTGTGGTCGGAATGGAATATGTAAAAATTGTCATGTTCACCTCACACACTAAAGGTCGCTGGATAGAAACTGTTAGGAAACAACTTCATTCTCTGTTTGTTTTAGTTTAAATGGAACTCCTGCAGAAGAAGTTACATGAGTTTATCTCAACAACCTTAAAATAGGCACTGCTGGGATTTGAACCCAGGATCTCCTGTTTACTAGACAGGCCCTTTGACCAACTAAGCCACAGCACCACTCTGACATGCAAAAATGTACAGAGGATATATAAAAAATATTCCAACATAAGTAGCTGCCCATCATGACTCTAGAATAAAGTTGTTTCTTAACAGTTTCTGTCCAGAGACCTTTAGTGTGTGAGGTGAACATAACTTTTACATATGTTAGAAATTAGTTCCTTTGCACTCTGTGATGCTTCTGCACCTGACAGTGGTGGGATTCAAACACACAAATCTGAAGAGACTGGAGCCTAAAGCCAGCGCCTTGGACCGCTCAGCCACACTACCACATACCTATGCCAGCTTCACTGCACAAGAATACCAAATTTCACATTTTGTGAATCCTCAAAGCTGTCCCTATGTTTGGAGCAGAGAACAGCAGAAAGATGCTGTAAACCACCCCAGATGGGACTTGAACTCTTGCTTCAGTTGCCAAGATACTGCAACTAACAACCAGACAGCAAAGCTCACACAGCTCCATAGTGTAACAGTTAGCACTTAAAGGCAACAGATGGGCTCGTCCGGGATTTGAACCCGGGACCTCTCGCACCCAAAGCGAGAATCATATCCCTAGACCAACGAGCCATGCTGACTGTGGAGTTCATGACAAAAAAGTGGGAGGAGTCTTTCATCTCTTTGATGTCATTAGAACCTTTGTGACATCACAGAATCAGCATCTCCTTTGATGGTGACTGATGGAAAGTTTGTGGGGCTTTTTTTTTTTTTCATTATTTACACACAGCACATTCAGGACATTAATGTGACAGTTTATTATATGCTAAAGAAACTTTGGTAAGAGTCATGATGGTCAGCCACATATGTTGGGGATATTTTCAGATCCAAAATACATCCCTGTACATCAGAGTGGTGCTGCTACGGAGTGTTGCATCAGTGGCCACCATCACTTCAAGTAACCCAAATGGGAAAGATCCTTATTGACAGCATTGTTGCGCTTTGCTAGATCTGAACTAAAGATACAAATAAAATAATCTAAATTGGCTTTTCTGATTTGGCTGATCTGAATAGGTTTAACATCTTGCTTGGGAATCAACCTTCAAAGCTGCCCCCATGTTCTGTAAGGGTAGATGTTGCACACTGCATCAAGATGATCTGCCAGTGAGACGGCCTGAAAAATAAAACACATGGTGTTAAAGATTTCTTTGTGAGGTCAATAGCACAGCTTCTTAAGTCACAATCTGTGGAATCAGGGGAAGTTCTGCTGCTGTTGAAGCAGAGTTCAAAAACATGAAAAATGGGCTTTTCAAACATGAAAACCTCCCCATTCGTGCCAACCAATCTTTCCTTCATTGAGGGAAACATGAGGATTCGTTCTGCAAAACAAAAACGTTAAATGGATGATGTAGCTGATGCAACAACTGTCATAGGACCTGACCCTGACTCCACTACTTCCCAGAATGCTCACCCTGGTGAGGAGGCTGATGAAGCTCCAAACAGTCCTCCAATGGATGACAATGCTGTTGAAAACTGAAGAGGCTTTGTAGTTCCAGCCAAAAGAAAGGAAGATGAGTTCTTATCTCTCTGCTTTTCAAGGGGCATCTGTTAAAAACGGAAACCATCAACAGCCTGTTAAACTTTGCAAATCGAAAGTCTCTGTGCTCAACACTCGTGTGTTTGATGCTGTTGTTCTTTTTGTGACAGCTTTTCTTTTGAAAAGGTTGTTAGCAGCAACAAATGAGGGCAGAACTGCTGAAGGAAACCTGTCCACCTGACCGCTGCTGCTCTCCAAATTGATGCACAATGCCAGGCTGCCATCCACAGTTCATCACTTTCATTTTCTCAACATGTCTCTGTGGTGCAATGTATAATGTGTTTGGCTGTTATCTGAAAGGATGGTGGTTCAAGCCCACCCAGGGATGTTCTTTGTTTAAACTCCTTTGTGGACAGGATCTCTGCCTGTCTTGTGGAAGGCTGGGATTTCCTGAATGTTAGAAACTCAGTGCTGCTTGCAATATAAAACACAGCTGCTCTACATGACTCCGTTTATAACAGTTTTACATTTAATGAAATACTTCACTGCAAAAATGACACACATATGACATTATGGGAAATCTCAAAACTGTGTCCAAATGTTTGGAGGAGAAAATGGAAGAACGATGTGTTTGACACAGCAGTCAGCGTGACGCATCCAACCTCACAATATTTCATGGTGTGGTTGAAAGAGGAGGGAGAACATTGGAAACGTAGGTCAAAGAAACCTGAGCTTACACCTCACTCAGGTACCACCCCTGATGCCGAAACCCGGGATTGAACCAGGGACCTTTAGATCTTCAGTCTAACGCTCTCCCAACTGAGCTATTTCGGCTGGCTGAGCCCACTGATGCTGGATGTTCTGTTCACCATCCACTTCTCCAAAGTCCCACAGTGAAGGCTTCAAATGCACATGTCTCACAGTGTTATCATGCCAAGAGAAAGAACTGACTGATTCTGACAACGGGACATTACCATGGCCCAGTGACCACGTGGCCTAATGGACAAGGCTTCGGATCAGAAGACTGAGCGTTCGAGTCCCTTCGTGGTTGGGAAGTATGTATTACAGGTTATACCATATTTAATGGTTCTGGTGAAACCAAAGTAGAGGAAAGGGGCAGTGCAACTGCCGTAACATCAACATCAACTCTACCACTGAGGTAGAGTGCATGCATGGTGCACAACGCCCACTGTTACATGAATTACAGATTTAGAGTGCTAACAATTACACCATGGAGCTGTGTGAAGTTTGCTGTCTGGTTGTGTTACTTGAAGGATCTTGACAAGGCACTTGCCACAGTGAAGACGCCAGCTGAAGCCGTAACATAATGTCACATCAACGGTGTGGCCATTTGACTGCAGGTCAAGAGGTCCCCAATTCAAATCTGGGTGCCCCCTGCCAAACCTGCATGTTTTCATACGCAAGCATGAACTCTGGTTGACTGTGATGTTTCTCATTTCAGCCCACCTGGTGTTGGTATCGTCTTTCACTGGCTTCTATAACTTTTGTTCACAGGGAGATGAAAAATGCCTGAATTAGCTGATTAGTTTTCATTGACAAGAAACAAACTGGCATTGGTGGGTGGTGACAGTGAAGGTTTCAAATCCAGTTCAGTCCAAATAGTTCCAGTTTTGTTGTTGCTTCTGTCTGCAGAACTCAAAGGTATCTGGCAGGACCACGTTTGTCTTTTGAGCTTCATTAACAGAGTGCACTCTACTGTGGAGGTCATGACAAAAAAGTGGGAGGAGTCTTTGATCTCTTTGATCTCTTTCAGTTAGCAGCCAAACACACTGGCTCATTGCCCCACAGAGACTTAATGACCAGCAGCTGTAGTTACACTATTTAAACCTGTTGGTTCAAACTGATGTTCAGATATTTGACTCTAGCAGTCATTGTTGGTCGATGTATGCTGGATAAGAGAAAGTAGATTAAACACAGCACGTCTCTCAGTGGGCTCCAAAAGACCACTGAGCCATCCTGACATGTGTGTCCAGCTGCCAGTCTCTGATGAGGAACTGCAAAAAATCCTCCAAAAAACTGACAATAAACACAGACTGTTATGTGTATTTCCTTCTTCAAATCTTTATTTTGGTCATTTAATATGTTTTGCTGCGTTTCAACTCCTACAGTTATTTGCTTCCGAGAGACTCTGTGGCGCAATGGTAGCGCGTTTGACTCCAGATCAGAAGGTTGCGTGTTCAACTCACGTCAGGGTCAGATCATCTGTTTGCACTTTTTGTAAACGCTCACATACTCTGTGGTGCAACAGGACGTGTTTTGACACAATACATTGATCCGATTCTGAGTGTTACATTTGTCCCGTCTTACTTTAGTAACACTGCCATGTTTGAGTCGAAATAAATTCAGTGACTCTTTAAAATGATCGCGGTACAGATGCTACATACACTGTATGTACATGGATCAAAGGCAGCAGCTCTTCAGACTCACACATCATTCAAACCTTCAAGGAAGTGACACACTACGTTTGTCTTTGGAGCTTCATTAACAGAGTGCACTCTATTGTGGAGGTCATGAGAAAAAAATGGGAGGAGTCTTTGATCTCTGTGATGTCATTAGAACCTTTGTGACATCACAGAATCAGCATCTCCTTTGATGGTTACTGATGGAACAGGAAAAGGTCAGATCCTGATATAATCTTGTGAACCCACAAGCTTGCCTTTTTTCTTTGTGTATTTGTGTCAGACTTCCCTTCCTTAATTGTAGATATCTAACATTCTGCCTAATACTACACTTACGATAGTTGAACAGGGGTGCAGATTATTGGACACATTATCACATTATTGTTGTCTGGGATTTGAACCCAGGACCTCTCGCACCCAAAGCGAGAATCATACCCCTAGACCAACGAGCCCTTGACATGCATGTGAGAGGTAGCTGGATCGATGCCCACATTCGTCACAAATCCATGACTGTGGTGTTATCAGCACCACGCTCTAACTTGATGAAGATTTGATACAACCATTTTGTGGACTGAACTTCCATCAAAGGCTTGCAGAGAAACAACACGGTAAAGCAAAGCACAAAACTGTCCTGAGGATCTATCCCACATCGGTAACTCAAAGTGATGGTGGCCATTGGTGCAACTTAAAGTCTTGTGGAGAATGTGGGCATCGATCCCACTACCTCTCACATGCTAAGCGAGCGCTCTACCATTTGAGCTAATTCCCCTGCATCGGCAAACTAGCATGCAAGCTAAGCTTTGGGAAAAAGCCCTTTAACAACCTCTGAGTTCACCATCAACAGGTTTCAAAGATATTTAGAAATCATTCACGATGGCCTTAAAGGCAGATATTTAGGATAACTCTAGCTGGAATAGCAGGCTGCAACAGGAAAAGTTCTGCATGTCTCTGTCTCTTGATGGGCTAATTTTTCAGCAAATTTTTCGGCTATTGTTGCTGCTTTTGTCGTCAGAATGGCCGAGCGGTCTAAGGCGCTGCGTTCAGGTCGCAGTCTCCCCTGGAGGCGTGGGTTCAAATCCCACTTCTGACAGTCACCACTTTTCTTTCACCTCAACTGCAGCAAGGTGTGTTTGGGGACAAAGTTCTTTTGGTCTACTTTTGACCGCCCAAACTTTTAAAAGACCAAAATTCCTTTGACATGTCGAAATATTGCCATTCTGTCCTTGGAAAATTGAAACAACCTGGTTTTGTCCACTCCACACGTATGAGGAAATGCAAATTTTGAGCCTCTGTGCGCCCAAATTTTTAAGCAAATTTCAGGCAGGAGTTGATCACACAACCATTATAATTTTATTTATTGTGTTTTTATTGTGTTTTTTTTCTTCAGTACTCTTATTGTGTATGGAGCTCTGACTGTTGACATAAGTGCAGGTGACCTAAATTCAGCAGCATCATCAATGTCCTCATCTCATCCAAAAGGCTTCATCAGACAGATCGGTGTTGCAGGAGCTCAGAAGCTATCTGGTTAGCTAATGCTGCCAGAGCATGTAGCGCAGTGGTAGAACATGCACTTCCCATGTATAAGTGTTTCCTATCTACAGCATCTTACATTATGGGATTTGAACCCAGGATCTCCTGTTTACGAGGCAGGTGCTTTGACCAGCTAAGCCACAGCACCACTCTGATGTACATGTATATGCAGAGGATCAGATTGATCATACACTACAACATCTCACATCCACAGCACTCTACTCAACTGTTCTTAAACAACATTTAATAGACATGATTAGCAGAGTCCTCCTTGGAAACTTAAGTTTGTTACATCTAACTCAGCTGTACTCAGTCAGCCTGTACAGAAGATTCAGTAACAGCTGAGTTATCTTTAGTCCAACAACTGCTGTCCATTTCTACCACAGGGAGCCACAGGCTTTAGTGTTTTCAGTCCTAACCCTTGATTGTCAAGCAATCATATTCCCATTTTATGCAGATTTTTCATCCACAACACACACACAACAATCTTGAATTGTTTAATTAAATCTAAAACTGTTATGAATGACAGATTTAGAGTGCTAACGATTACACCATGGACCGACCAATTTTTTACTGTATTTGTATTTTTACTTTTATCATTTAATATGTTTTGCTGCGTTTCAACTCGTTAACGCTTTAAGCTACAGAAAGAACAAGAGCAGTCGCACCACACAAGCATTTCAAAATAAAAGCCAATTTATATTAGTTTATTTGTATCTTTAGCTCAGATGTAGCAAAGCGCAACAATGCTGTCAATAAAGAACTTTCCTATTCGGGTTACTTGAAACATTTGGTGCAGTAGGCAGCACGTCAGTCTCATAATCTGAAGGTCATGAGTTCGAGCCTAATACGGGGCTCAGCTTTAGTTAATAATGAGAATTTAGTGTTTGGGACTAGAACCTCAGTTCCTTTAACATGCTTCGATGATATATTAGACTTCTATGGACCATTTCACCACTCTGCATAGACAAGTATAAAGAATAACACAACAAGTGTCATCTCACTATTTTCCAGTTTAAATGCACAACAGCAGCATCCAGCTTCTCTGTCAGAGAGTTGTGAAGTTCTGTCTCGGCATCAACACCATGAACCACAAAATTATCATTGCAATCTCTGGACAAGAGAAACAGTAATTTTGTGGTTGTTGCTGATCCACTGACCTCCTTGACCTCCTTAATTTTGTAACCTCTGCCATGAATCAATACAAAAAAACCAAAGACTTGCTGTGTTTAGTTCACTTGTTGCTGTATCTCCAAAGAGCTAAAGTCTTGTGGAGAATGAGGACATCGATCCCACCACCTCTCACATGCTAAGCGAGCGCTCTACCATTTGAGCTAATTCCCCTGCCATGCTAGCATGCAAGCTAAGCTTTGAGAAAAGGCCGCTTCAACAACATCAACAGGTTTCAAAGCTTTTTCGAGAGAGAGAACATATAAATGTTAATGAGTGTTATTCTCCCATTTGTTTTTACTTCTTCTACGATACTTTTGATACGGTACTTTTGTACAAGTACTTCTGTTTGGGGGTCCTATGAGCAGAGTGGCGCAGCGGAAGTGTGCTGGGCCCATAACCCAGAGGTCGATGGATCGAAACCATCCTCTGCTGATGGCTTTTTAGCAACAGCTAGCTGTTCACTATCCAAAGTTTGTTGGATTTGAAGATGACATCATTACAATAGTAACAATGCCATACTGAAGCTGCACTAGCTGAAGAGGGAAGATCTTCAGTACAGTATTAACCTTGCTTGTTTTAACTCCCAGCAGTTTTCCTTAGCAGTGGAAGTAAAGCAAATTTCAAATGTTGTTTTAGTGCTGAGTACCCAGTCTGCCTCCTTCGAACTATTCACTGCTTTTTTTCCAAAGCTTAGCTTGCATGCCAGCCCAGGGGAATTAGCTCAAATAGTAGAGCGCTCGCTTAGCATGTGAGAGGTTGTGGGGCTCATCTGCATAGCAGTGAAAATAAGTTTGTTGTTGCTTCTGTCGGCAGAACTCTGGCATGACTACGTTTGTGTCATTAACTTTTTGCAACAAGATACCAATCTTCCAAAAGCTCAATCCGCTGCTCCAGGTGAGGCTTGAACTCACAACCTCGGCATCACTCCGCAAGTTACTGTCTTATAAGTACCGCGCGCTAACCGATTGCGCCACTGGAGCCTGTGACATGGCCCTCCTGACACGTTCTGTGAAACAAACAGTAACACCCGAAATGGCTCAGTTGGGAGAATGTTGGACTGAAAATCTAAAGGTCCCTGTAAACAGCCCTTTTTTATGTGGAAAGCCTGGGTGGACAAACCAAGTTGATAACGTTCTGATACTCGTTATCTCTGGTTGGAGCTTTCGACGGTCGAGCCAGCTCACCCAAACAAAGCCCGGCTCTGTTGAGATACTCGTAAGATACTCCTCTGCTCTCATCGTAAAAATTGTCTAAGTTTTAAACAAGATAAGTTGTGGAGATGCCAGGAATTGAACCCTGGGCCTCATACATGCAAAGCATGCGCTCTCCCACTGAGCTACATCCCCTGCATGGTGGGGTAGCTTTAGTAGTTTTTTTCCCCAGACTATAGGAAGAAGAGGAGACAGGGATCCTGCCTCTAACAAAATGTTAATGAAATATACCAAACTTAACTGATGAAGTAACATCATGTTCTATCTGTCACCAAATTAGCCCATTGAGAGACAGAGACATGCAGAACTTTTCCTGTTGCAGCCTGCTATTCCAGCTAGACTTATCCTAAATATCTGCCTTTAAGGCCGTGAATGATTTCTAAATATCTTTGAAACCTGTTGATGGTGAACTCAGAGGTTGTTAAAGGGCCTTTTCAAGTATGTCATTACAGGGGAATTAGCTCAAACGGTAGAGCACTCGCTTAGCATGTGAGAGGTAGTGGGATCGATGCCCACATTCTCCACAAGACTTTAAGTGGCACCAATGGCCACCATCACTTTGAGTTACCGATGTGGGATAGATCCTCAGGGCAGTTTTGTGCTTTGCTTTACCGTGTTGTTTCTCTGCAAGCCTTTGATGGAAGTTCAGTCCACAAAATGGTCGTATCAAATCTTCATCAAGTTAGAGCGTTGTGCTAATAACACCACAGTCATGGACTTGTGACGAATGTGGGCATCGATCCAGCTACCTCTCACATGCGCATCAAGGGCTCGTTGGTCTAGGGGTATGATTCTCGCTTTGGGTGCGAGAGGTCCCGGGTTCAAATCCCGGACGAGCCCTTCAATAACCTGCACCCCTATTCAACTATCGTAAGTATAGTGTTAGGTATCTACAATTAAGGAAGAAAGTCTGACATAAATACACAAAGAAAAAAGGCAAGCTTGTGGGTTCGCAAGATTATATCAGGAGCTGACCTTTTCCTGTTCCATCAGTAACCATCAAAGGAGATGCTGATTCTGTGATGTCACAAAGGTTCTCATGACATCACAAAGATCAAAGACTCCTCCCATTTTTTTCTCATGACCTCCACAATAGAGTGCACTCTGTTAATGAAGCTCCAAAGACAAACGTAGTGTGTCACTTCCTTGAAGGTTTGAATGATGTGTGAGTCTGAAGAGCTGCTGCCTTTGATCCATGTAACAGTGTATCTTTCATCCAAAGTCACAACTTTGAGAAGTTAGACAATGTGAGACATGTGGCATTATTGCAGTGAAACAGCTGAAGTTATGTGGTAGTGTGGCCGAGCGGTCCAAGGTGCTGGATTTAGGTTCCAGTCTCTTCAGAGGCGTGGGTTTGACTCCCACCACTGCCAGTTGTCCAAGCTGTGCGGTACAATCATGAAGAGTTTAGTTAAATCTAAAACTGCTATGAATGACAGATTTAGAGTCCAGAGTGCTCATGATGACACCATGGAACCACATGTAGCTGTGTGAAGTTTGATGTCTGTGTTACTTGAAGTATCCTGACAAGACACTTGTCACAGTGAAGACACCAGCTGAAGCTGTAACATAATCTTCGATCAGTGTCAACAGTGTGGCCTTTGTGTCCTTTTAATTAAATTTAGCGACTGTTCCTGGAGTTAATGGAGACTTTTGTGGAGGAACTGGCAGGAAAGCGCACATCGCTCTGCAGCTATCAACAGCAGATGCTGCAGTGAGCCCCGTCCCAAAGCCCTCACCTGTTCAGTCTATTTATGAAACATTTCAGAAGTCTCAGGCTGACCCCTGTGGTTCATACTTTACAGTATGTTTTCAGTCAGACCTGCTGATCTGCAGTGATGGGCTGTGTGTGTTTATGGGGGGTGTAGCTCAGTGGTAGAGCATTTGACTGCAGATCAAGAGGTCCCCAGTTCAAATCTGGGTGCCCCCTGCCACCACCATGAAACTACATGTTTTCATATGCAAGCACAAAGAAAAGAGAAATCTTGCCTTTGTCTTTTTCTGTTTGAGCCCCAACAGTGCTCATTAGTTTAAAATATAGAAAACCTAAAGTAGGATTTGATTCCATAACAGCAGGACAAAGTGTGTCATTAATCTTCTGGATTCTACAGACTGAGTTCATGTTCTGATAGATTTATTTTACAGCTGTAGTAACAATAAATCTCCAGCAGGTGGAAGTATTGCTGCTCAGATGTCTGTGGGACACACAATACTCACAGAGGACTTTATTGTGCTGCAGTGAGATGTATAAAAAGCTCCAGTTCTACAGTCAGAAGATGTCCAGTCTGAAGGTGGATGAGTTCTGACTCATACCCAATCAAATATGTTGTTTTTTGGGTCTTAACATTAATTATAAGAACAAGTGTTTACAAAATATGCTGTCTGTGACATTCACATTAGAATTCCAAACAATATGTAAACTCCATGTCTGAATAGAGGTGGATGAACGTGTGTTAAAATCAGAGAGAATTTACACTCATTCAACTCAAATCCATGCGATGAAGCTTCTTCCCTTTAGTGGTTCACATTATAGACTCCACAGCAGTGATAGGTGGCACTGATCTATGAAATAAAGAAACCATGAGTCTTTCATGTTCAAGGCCCATTTGTGCAGGAAAGATCTTGAGTCTGGCACCTCAGACCACTGAGCCATCCTGACACGTGTGTCCAGCTGCCAGTCTCTGGTGAGGAAACAGAAAAGTTAATGCTAGCTTTGGTAGGACTGTGTCAGCTCTCTCTCTCCCTCTCTCTACCCAACCGGTCGAGGCAGATGGCCGCCCCCCCTGAGCCTGCTTCTGCCCGAGGTTTCTGCCTCTTAAAGGAAGTTTTTCCTTTCCACTGGCGCCAAGTGCTTGCTCATCGGGGTATCTGTTGAGTGTCTAAATAATTTTAGAGTTTTGTCTAGACCTGCTCTTTATGTAAAGATGATTGATGTAGCGCTATACAAATAAATCTGATTTGATTGGTGGAGTGGCAGTGGAGTTCCTGAAGTACTTCTTCAAGACTGAAGATATTTCCACTTCAGCGTGGCATTGTTACGGTTGTAATAACGCCATTTTCAAATATAACCAACCATGGATCACGAACAGCTAGCTGTTGCTAAAAGGTTGTTCGTAGAGGATTGTTTTGATTCATCAACCTCTAGCTTATGGGTTAAAACCAATATTTTTTTTTTTTATGGTGAACTCAGAGGTTGTTAAAGGGGTCAACTTTGACTGTTTCCTTTAGCTTTCAGCTGATCATTAGCTGTGGATGGACCTGGTATCTGCTATCTGGGGCTTTGCTTGGTTTCACCTCCTCAACCAAAGTTGAAGCTGTACCAGAAGGAGACATGAAGACTATCCAGATCATTGATAGGTTGGGGGAGAACCTTAACTTTTCACTGTTATGATCTCAGACTTCTGCAGACAGGATACTGAGATCGGACTTTCAGAACAAAGCAGCACAGGTACAGCACACAGCTGAAACGTTTCCTGTTCAGGATGGAATATGGCACCTCACTCAGTGCTTGTCCAGTGTCTTTTGTTTCTTTCAGAATTCAAAATAATTTGATGTTTGGTGTCAATTTATGGGAAGTAAAAAAGTCAGTCTTTGGACCCAAATAACTCTTTTAGTGCTAAAGGTTGTAGACCCCTGATCGAGGGGTATGATTCTGACTTTGGGTGCAAGAGGTTCTGTGTGTAAATCCCAGAGGAGCCCCTCATATGATGTGTCCACTGTCTGCAGTTCCACTATTCAAGTGTCAGTAATGAAGGCTTCAGGAAGGCTTCTCTGACTTCAACAGGTTCTGTTCAATGTGCTCTAACTGCTTATAAATGTCTCACTGGATCAAAAGCTTTGAGCTACGATGGGCTATGTAATTATTTAAGTTTGATTTGTAAAAATAAGCCAATAAAACACTTTCACACAGGCCGGTTAGCTCAGCTGGTTAGAGCGTGGTGCTAATAATGCCAATGTCATGGGTTCAATCCCCATACTGGCCACATGCAGCATCTCAGAATTTGGTTTTGTTCTCTCCATATACTTCAATGCAGTCTGAAGTCTTTTTCCAACCAGTGGAACTGCCCCCTGGTGGTCATTAGAAGTGCAGCTTAACTGATCAGATATCAGAGTCTGGGGTTCAAAACCCAAAGATAAAGTTAAATTAATCATATCCAGAATGAAGAGCTCAATTAAGAATAACATTTATTTTAAACATCTGACATCTGACATTACTGTTTGATAAATTTGGTGACAACTGCACTTTGGGTCCATTCGGAGAACATGGGGGGCTGTGTGACTTCATCACCAGAAATTAAAATGTCTAACATCGATAAAACCGTAGCAGCACAAATAAGAATTTTTACAGCACAAACGGTACCATTTCACGTCCATTCGGAGTGGATGCTCACCATTTTGCGTGCAATGGTGGTATAGTGGTGAGCATAGCTGCCTTCCAAGCAGTTGACCTGGGTTCGGTTCCCGGCCATTGCAATTTAACTGTGTGTCTACAATTTAACTTGAGATTGTGTCGATCTCATGCCAATGGTGCCAAAATTCTCCAGCTACAGGACTGTAACCCATCTTAACCGCAGCTGTACATCTGTTACACCCCGTAGTTGTCTCGGGGAAAGGGAAGCTTATTGCCAGAATATTTACCCCAAAGTCCTGCAAACTTGGGAGCTGCACTGATGGAAAGCCCGTCCCCAATAATGGGGGTAGGACAAACTCCAATCTGCCTTTCACCTCCCCAGAAAAAGGAATAGACAACGAGTAGGACGATTCCTGTCAGATCCTGCTTGGCTCTGCAGACTGTAGCAAGATCCGACAACACTTGCGAACCAAACCAGCATTTTTTTTTTTTTTTTCATAATACAAATCCTTAATGAAAAATAGATTCCACTGGGGTGGTACAGCAGCCCTCTGTGTCCTACTGAGAAAAAGATTGGTCAGATTAATGGTCAGATTATGAGACTGAAACGCTGCCTACGAGGCCTGGAACCCAGAGAAAGTAAAAAAGTGAGCTGGAGGAGCGCTGTCAGAGTTTCAGTATAAACATACATCATGACAACAATGATCGTTGTCTGATCATTTTGTTCTTCAAACTGTTACCAAGACCACAGAAACTTCCTGCTGAAGGGGGACAACACATACAAACATAAATGTTACTGAGTGTTATTTTCCCATTTGTTTTTACTTCTTCTATGATACAGATACAGACGGTTTCAGAGAACAACTGCAGAGATGACCCTTCTGCTTTGTTGAGGTGATGAGGAGGAACTCCACTGAGAATGAAGCAGCTGCTCCTTTCTGATGCTCCAATGACTGAGCTACAGATGATTCAGTAACAGCTGAGTTATCTTTAGTCCAACAACGGCTGTCCATTCCTACCACAGGGAGCCACAGGCTTTAGAGTTTTCAGTCCTAACTCCTTTATTGTGAAAAAGTCAAATTCACATTTTATACAGATTTTTCATCCACTTTGGAAGAGTTTGGTTAACAAATTTTACAAAACACTCAATGTCAGGAGTCCAGACCAGAATGCCCTTTAGCACCTTTAAGGCAGCAGTAGAGGTGAAAGAAAAGAAGCTTCTGTCAGTAGTGGGATTTGAACCCACGCCTCCAGGGGAGAGTGCAACCTGAGCGCCAGCTGCAGAAAGATTGTCCGGGGAAGTGTTGGAGAAACGTTGGAGGCCACAATCACGTACACAAAGTCCGAAATTCATCAGACAATCAGCGTCATGGATTCTTCCCCCAGCTCCAACATTTCCAACATTTGACCAATCACAGAAGCCTGTTGATAATGAAGCACAGGAAGTCTTTATCTTGTGCAACACCCTGATCTCTCAACTATCCACTCAGCTTGGAGCAATTTATCCTGTGTAGTCATCCTACCAAATTACCAAAGTGAACACAAATGTACATGTGATGACAAAACAACAGCCATTGAAGTCCACTTAAAAGCAAACTCCTAATGTTTTGGCCTCTTTTTTTAACTCACGTCAAAACATCATAATGAAGTTACGTCAAGTACATATAGAGCAGGTCTAGACCAAACTCTTATTAAAATTATTTTGAGAGCCATGGTGAGGAGGGGTTCCAGGTCAGTATCTGGAGGATTTTGCAGATGATGTGCTCCTTTCAGCACCATCAGCCTGAGAACGACAGCACTCATTGGATCGGTTCACAGCTGAGTGTGAAGCAGCAGTGGAGCAGTGGAAGAGTGCTGGGCCCAAAACGCACCTCTGCTGAGGCAGTGATGCAAATAACAAAGTACATTCTACATTGATCAACTTGCTGATTACTGCCACTACATGTTGATGTTACGACAGTTGCACTGCCCCTTTCCTCTACTTTGGTTTCACCAGAACCATTAAATATGGTATAACCTGTAATACATAACTTCCCAACCACAAAGGGACTTGAACTTCTGATCCGAAGTCAGACGCCTTGTCCATTAGGCCACGTGGTCACTGGGCCATGGTAATGTCCCGTTGTCAGAATCAGTCAGTTCTTTCTCTTGGCATGGTAACACTGTGAGAGATGTGCATTTGAAGCCTTCACTGTGGGACTTTGGAGAAGTGGATGGTGAACAGAACATCCTGCATTAGTGGGCTCAGCCAGCCGAAATAGCTCAGTTGGGAGCGCGTTAGACTGAAAATCTAAAGGTCCCTGGTTCAATCCCGGGTTTCACCATCAGAGGTAGTACCTGAGTGAGGTGCAAGCTCAGGTTTCTTTGACCTACATTTCCAATATTCTCCCTCCTCTTTCAACCACACCATGAAATGTTGTGAGGTTGGATGCGTCACACTGACTGGTTGTGTGTCCAAAAGGCTGTCAAACACATCTTTCTTCCATTTTCTCCTCCAAACATTTGTACACAGTTTTGAGATTTCCCATAATGTCATATGTGTGTCATTTTTGCAGTGAAGTATTTAATTAAATGTAAAACTGTTATAAACGGAGTGTTGCATCCGTGGCCACCATCACTTCAAGTAACCCAAATGGGAAAGATTCTTATCGACAGCATTGTTGCGCTTTGCTACATCTGAGCTAAAGATACAAATAAAATAATCTAAACCGGCTTTTATTTTGAAATGATTTTTGGCGATTTTTTTTGGAGGATGTTTTGAATTTCTAGCAGCCCGGCTAGCTCAGTCGGTAGAGCATGAGACTCTTAATCTCAGGGTCGTGGGTTTGAGCCCCACGTTGGGCGATAAGCAGTTTTTTTTTTTTAGACCCAAAGTTACATTTCCAATATTCTGCCTCGTCTTTCAACCACAACCACATGAAATATTGTGAGGTTGAATGCTGCACGCTGACTGGTTGTGTGTCCAAATGGCTTCAAAGACATCTTTCTGCCATTCACTCCTCCAAACCTTTGGACACAGCTTTGAGCTGTCTCACAGGTGTAACCTACAGCTGTGAAAACCCCAAAGTAGTTTGTTTCTACAACATCTGACCTGAGCAACAAGGAAGTGCTGGGATTTATTGAATTTATTGTATTATTTGAATTTGACATCTGGGAGAGACTCAGAGTAGAACAGCTGCTCCTTTCTGATGCTCCACTGACTGAGCTACAGATGATTCAGTAACAGCTGAGTTATCTTTAGTCCAACAACTGCTGTCCATTCCTACCACAGGGAGCCACAGGCTTTAGAGTTTTCAGTCCTAACTCCTTTATTGTGAAAAAGTGTAATTCACATTTTATACAGATTTTTCATCCACTTTGAAAGAGTGGGCTAATTTTTCAGCAAATTTTTTGGCAAATTTTTGAGCTTTTGTGGTCGCCTTAAGACTCTGGCTTCATGTTGCTTCCCTTTGGATGGATGCAGACAAAGTTCCATGACTGTGAATAATGTCGAGAAAAGACGAATCTTCCTCTGACAAAAGTGAAACTGCAATGGCCAGGAATCGAACCCGGGTCAACTCCTTGGAAGGCAGCTATGCTCACCACTATACCACCATTGCATGTGAAGGTGCAAAATCACAGTCATTTTTTAATGAAACTGGTTATGTGAACTCACATGGCTGGATTTATGACCGAACATTATCCACACTTTAAATGAATCAAAGTAAACTCATCATCCCTCAAAAGAGGCCTCAGATATGTCTTTCCTTCTTTCATCCTCTGGTGGAGGCCACTAGAGGTGAAAAAAATTCCAAATGCCAATTCCAAAAGAGACAATATTTCTTCCTTGCTAAGCGTCACACCATGGAACCACAAGGATGCAGCTGAGGGTCTGCTGATGGTGTCCTGAGGTCACTTATTTAGTGACCTGTTTTGTCTCAGCAAGAATTTGGTTCAGGTGTCATCAGAGGAAATGACATGATGAACAGCAAACAATGTTTGTTGCAAGGATCATGTAGATCTGCATACTGTAGGGTATCATCAATATCACAGGTTGGTAACATCACAAGTGGGTAGGCTATTGCCTTAGTATGTATTTGTATCAAGAAGTGACCGACACAGATGTGTTTTCAGAGACAGACTGCAGAGAAACTGGTCCGTTGGCATGATCACAGTGATCATGGCTGCTGATTGATGTGTCTGCTGGTGGGTGTGTTGATCAGTATGTGGGGAGTGTTCATTAGCCAATCAATGACCAGTGTCGGCTGGAACATGTCACACGCTGTTATGACTCTTACCAAAGTTTGTCTTCTGTGAAAAGCTGTCGGTCACCAAATTTCCATCCATTCCATTCCATTCATCAAGAAATATTCTTTAATTAAATGTTCCTAAACTTCTATTAAAGGCAGCATTATTGCAGCAGGCAGCACTCTATGGTGGAGGTCATGAGAAAAAAGTGGGAGGAGTCTTTGATCTCTCTGATGTCATTAGAACCTTTGTGACATCACAGAATCTGTGTCTGAGCTGTGTCTCTTTTATACTTTATTATAGATGACAGAAAAAAACTCCAGATAAGAAGCAGCTGTACATGCAGTGACTAGTTCTCCTGCTCAGGTATCGTCTCTCAGGGCATCATGTGTTGTCTTTGTGTGTCTCTGTGTCCGATGCTTCACAGCTCACAGGCCAAAGTACGTGCAGGCCTTCATGGCTCACATGTACAGATGAGTTACCTCAATGTAAGTATCATAGGTACAGCACAGCTAAAGCTGTACAGTACAGCTAAAGCTGCTAAAACTGCTAAAGCTACCACACCAGCTCAGTGGTAGAGCGCATGCTTTGCATGTATGAGGCCCCGGGTTCAATCCCCGGCATCTCCATTGTTGATAATGAAGCACATTGTCAGGAGAGACATGTCACAGGCTCCAGTGGAGTGGTAATTGAGGGGTCAGAGTGTTGGAGAGCAGAACTCTTTCCTGTGCTTCAGATACACTGTTTGGTTCTGAGCTGATCATTAATAATCAATGAATGATCAATAATCTTCTCAGCTGTTCTGAATGGTGACAGTGGGGCAGCATTTGTGTTTACATCTGAATCACATGTGATTTTGGAAATTCTTCAAAGCAGCTTCAAAGGAAGAGTTTCATTCTGGCAGTATTGTGACATCATCAGGTGACATCATCAGGTGATGTATCAAAGGCAGCAGCTCTTCAGACTCACATCACAATAAGTTTTGTGTCTTATTTGGCTCCATTTGGTGGAAGCTGTGAATCGCAGGATTCAGGGGGAATACATCCATACATACATCTTCACTGAAATAATGACACCTGTGAGAAAGCTCAAAGCTGTGTCCAAAGGTTTGGAGGAGAAAATTTCATGATTTGGCAGGAGTCATGACTTTGTGGGATACTTAGGATGAGGTATCTTCAGCATACAATGAACATTAGTCCCTTTACTGGCGGTAACCCTTCAGATTATGAGACTGACGTGCTGCCTGTAGCACCAACGAGGCCTGGAACCCAGAGTAAGTAAAAGAGGGAGATGGAGGAGAGCTGTCAGTGTTTCAGTATAAACATACATCATACAGCCCTGACCACTGTTGTATCCAGGCAGAGCTGACTTTAAAACAATACAAAAAGAAACTCCACCCCTTTATCATCCAACCCAACTGTAGCATGCACATTACAATTCCATCATCACATGCTACAGCTGAGAGAGTGGTGCTGTGAATTAGCTGGTCAAAGCGCCTGTCTCGTAAACAGGAGATCCTGGGTTCAAATCCCAGCAATGCCTCATTGTTAATGTTAAGTATTGTTAAAAATAACAAGACAGCAGCTGAAACCTTCCCTTCCTGGACAGGAAAATTCCAGAAGTGTGAGTGAAGCTCCTGCTGGCTATCAGAAGGGATTTAGTCGTGAAATGTCCTCTTTTTCAGCTGTTATGTTTAAACTGCAAAGTACTTTAGATTATTAGATTAGATTATATTAGATTATTTTATTTGTATCTTTAGTTCAGATGTAGCAAAGTGCAACAATGCTGTCAATAAGGATCTTTCCCATTTGGGTTACTTGAAGTGATGGTGGCCACTGATGCAGCACTCCGTTTATAACAGTTTTACATTTAATTAAATACTTCACTGCAAAAATGACACACATATGACATTATGGGAAATCTCAAAACTGTGTACAAATGTTTGGAGGAGAAAATGGAAGAAAGATGTGTTTGACAGCCTTTTGGACACACAACCAGTCAGCGTGACGCATCCAACCTCACAACATTTCATGGTGTGGTTGAAAGAGGACGGAGAATATTGGAAATGTAGGTCAAAGAAACCTGAGTTTGAACCTCACTCAGGTACCACCTCCGATGCCGAAACCCGGGACTGAATCAGGGACCTTTAGATCTTCAGTCTAACGCTCTCCCAACTGAGCTATTTCGGCTGGCTGACCACATTAATGCAGGATGTTCTGTTCACCATCCACTTCTCCAAAGTCCCACAGTGAAGGCTTCAAATGCACATCTCTCACAGTGTTATCATGCCAAGAGAAAGAACTGACTGATTCTGACAATGGGACATTACCATGGCCCAGTGACCACGTGGCCTAATGGACAAGGCGTCTGACTTCGGATCAGAAGACTGAGGGTTCGAGTCCCTTCGTGGTTGGGAAGTATGTATTACAGGTTATACCATATTTAATGGTTCTGGTGAAACCAAAGTAGAGGAAAGGGGCAGTGCAACTGCCGTAACATCAACATCAGCTCTACCACTGAGGTAGATTCCCTGCATGGTGCACAACGCCCACTGTTAGATGAATTACAGATTTAGAGAGCAAACAATTACACCATGGAGCTGTGTGAAGTTTGCTGTCTGGCTGTGTTACTTGAAGGATCTTGACAAGGCACTTGCCACAGTGAAGACGCCAGCTGAAGCCGTAACATAATGTCACATCAACGGCATGGCCATTTGACTGCAGGTCAAGAGGTCCCCAGTTCAAATTTGGGTGCCCCCTGCCAAACCTGCATGTTTTCATATGCAAGCATGAACTCTGGTTGACTGTGATGTTTCTCATTTCAGCCCACCTGGTGTTGGTATCGTCTTTCACTGGCTTCTATAACTTTTGTTCACAGGGAGATGAAAAATGCCTGAATTAGCTGATTAGTTTTCATTGACAAGAAACAAACTGGCAGTGGTGGGTGGTGACAGTGAAGGTTTCAAATCCAGTTCAGTCCAAATAGTTCCAGTTTTGTTGTTGCTTCTGTCGGCAGAACTCAAAGGTATCTGGCAGGACCATGATTGTCTTTTGAGCTTCATTAAAAGAGTGCGCTCTACTGTGGAGGTCATGACAAAAAAGTGGGAGGAGTCTTTCATCTCTTTGATGTCATTAGAACCTTTGTGACATCACAGAATCTGGTTTCATGCTTCTTCATTTTGCTGCCACAGTCCTGATCATATTGGAACTGTTGGAGTTACTGCCTTCACTCCTGACGTCCAGCACAAGAATCATGCTACGTGTTATGACACTAAATAAATGACACTTCCTGTCTGAATACCGAAAGAACAACTCCAATCTCCTCCTGAAAGTTGCATCCTCATTCTGATCACCTGGCTCTAAATGCAAACTAAATGCTGTAAATTCGCCACTCATGAGTCTTGAAACAACCTTCTGTCTTCCTGCAGCACCTGTAATAAATATTCACCAGAGCTCAGGTAAGAACTCTACAATTGTCTTTTCTCTTTTTGCACCACAAGAACCCTCAGGCTTTAGAGTTTTCAGTCCTAACCCTTGATTGTCAAGCAATCATATTCCCATTTTATGCAGATTTTTCATCCACAACACACACACAACAATCTTGAATTGTTTAATTAAATCTAAAACTGTTATGAGTGAGTATTTAGAGTGCTAACGATTACACCATGGACCGTACAATTTTTTATTGTATTTGTATTTATACTTTTATCATTTAATATGTTTTGCTGCGTTTCAACTCATTAACGCTTTAAGCTACAGAAAGAACAAGAGCATTTCAAAATAAAAGCCAATTTATGTTAGTTTATTTGTATCTTTAGCTCAGATGTCGCAAAGCGCAACAATGCTGTCAATAAGGAACTTTCCTATTTGGGTTACTTGAAACATTTGGTGCAGTAGGCAGCACGTCAGTCTCATAATTTGAAGGTTGTGAGTTTGAGCCTTATACGGGGCACAGTTTTAGTTAATAATGAGAATTTAGTGGTTGGGACTAGAACCTCAGTTCCTTTAACATGCTTCGATGATATATTAGACTTCTATGGACCATTTCACCGCTCTGCATAGACAAGTATAAAGAATGACACAACAGGTGTCATCTCACTATTTTCCAGTTTAAATGCACAACAGCAGCATCCAGCTTCTCTGTCAGAGAGTTGTGAAGTTCTGTCTCTGCATCAACACCATGAACCACAAAATTATCATTGCAATCTCTGGACAAGAGAAACAGTAATTTATGTGGTTTTTGCTGATCCACTGACCTCCTTCATTTTGTAACCTCTGCCATGAATCCATACAAAAAAAAAAACAAACACTTGCTGTGTTTAGTTCACTTGTTGCTGTATCTCCAAAGAGCTAAAGTCTTGTGGAGAATGTGGGCATCGATCCCACTACCTCTCACATGCGAAGCGAGCGCTCTACCACTTGAGCTAATTCCCCTGCCATGCTAGCATGCAAGCTAAGCTTTGAGAAAAGGCCGCTTTAACAACATCAACAGGTTTCAAAGCTTTTTCGAGAGAGTTCAAAATAATTAAATTTTTCAATCATCTGTATTTTTCAGTAAAAACACTTTCCCTGACCGGGAATCCAACCCGGGCCGCGGTGGTGAGAGCGCCAAATCCTAGCCACTAGACCACCAGGCAGCGTGTAGACAAAATACCTTTGTCCCAAAACCTTACAGCAGTAGAGGTGAAAGAAAATCTGTCATTTCACACAGTGAAGGTTCCAGTGTGAACCCTTAACCTGTAGACAACCTGTTTTGTCCACTCCACACGTGTGAGCAAGTGCAAACTCTGAGCCTCCATGTGATCTTATCAGATCGTGGTCATTGTGTATTGGAATGACTGGACTCACTTTGATGGGCAAATTTTTCAGCTTCTGTATATATTGCCAAATCTTAACAAAGTTGAATCACACTGAGTAACAAAAGGTTGTTGTCTCGTTGGAGGGGATCATCGGCATCGGAGTGAAAATTAGTTCCACAACTGAATCATTTGGGCAAAAGTTGAACAATATGGAGACTTTACTTGGGACAGTTGTCATTGGAAGCTTGTTCACTTTGTGAAGCTTTTAAATGTAGTTTAGTTTACTGAGGACAAAGAAAAAGACAGATTCACTTGTAGGGCTGCTGGTAAAACAGGGACAGTCTGAGATTGCTCAGATATCCTGACTGCACAAAGGACAGACATTGCAGGATGCCTGATCCAACAAACATTTGGCTCCTTGCCCAGTTGGGTTCTTTCTTCTGTTGGCAGAACTCAAAGTTATCTGGCATGGCCATGATTGTCTTTGGAGCTTCGTTAACAGTGTGCACACATCACACACACTACCAAAGCTAGCATTAACTTTTCTGTTTCCTCACCAGAGACTGGCAGCTGGACACACGTGCCAGGATGGCTCAGTGGTCTGAGGTAACAGACTCAAGATCTTTCCTGCACAAATGGGCCTTGAAATGGACATGAAAGACTTTCATTATTTCATAGATCAGTGTCACCTATCACTGCTGTGGAGTCTATAATGTGAACCACTAAAGGGAAGAAGCATCGCCTGAACAGGGACTTGAACCCTGGACCCTCAGATTAAAAGTCTGATGCGCTACCGACTGAGCTACTCAGGCTTCTGACAGGTGCATAATTCAGATGAAATTAAATTAATTATTTCAGCTTGACTCGAACAAACAGCCCTGTCCCAGCCAGGGGTTGCAATCGGTCAGCGTGTTCGGCTGTTTTCTGAAAGGTTGGTGGTTCGAGCCCACCCAGGGACGATCTTTGTTTAATTCACTGGTATTATAGTTCACACATGGAAGAACGGAGGGTTTTTACGTTGATGCTCAGTTATCTCCATCTAGTGGACAGATGGTAGAAGTTGATTCCTGAAAAGAGGAAGTGACTTTTCCTCAGATCAAACTGTTGAAGGAGAACGAGCAGCTTCTTCCTCACTGACTCACTCAACCTCTGTCTCCTGGGTTTGGATTTAGGTCTGGGTCTGGGTCTGGGTCTAAGACCAGGTGGGCCTGCTCAGAGTCTCTGTGTTGGATGTGAGCTGCTGAAATCTCTGAACACCATGACGCAGATAATATCAGTCTGATGTGTCATCTGTAATCCAGATGTTGTCAGCAACAAACAGATGTTCCTGACAGAAGCTGTGCTGATTCACTTCAACCAGCACATGAGCCTCTTTCTCAGGAGCACACAGAAAAAATAAGATTTTCTCTTCCAACAATATACGTGATGTCCTCGTGTATGAATGAATGTTTCACTGATGCAGATTTTTACAGAACAACATCAACAACTAATAACTCCACAACGAGACTGTGTGACGTCACTGGAGATCAAAGGCATTTCCTGTCTTTCATTGATCTCCAACATGACACAGATGCATACTTCACACAAAAGTCACTTCCTCTTTTCAGGAATCAACTTCTACCATCTGTCCACTAGATGGAGATAACTGAGCATCAACTTAAAAACCCTCCGGTCTTCCACATGTGAACTATAATACCAGTGAATTAAACAAAGACCGTCCCTGGGTGGGCTTGAACCACCATCCTTTCGGTTAACAGCCGAACAATTTTGGGGGGTTGGGGGGCCAGCTTCATGCCGGTGTGTGATGAGCCTGTCGTTAGCACACACCCTCTGGTCCCCCTTCTTGAAGGGCTGTTAATGATTACTTTGTTTGTGTGCAGCTGTTTCGTTCTTAATGTTGTTCCAAGCTGCTGGCCTGGTTTTGATTCCCGGCCATTGCTGCTTAGCTTGAGAAAAGTTTTTATTTATTTAAGAAATCTACACACCTAATGGTTGTTGTGGCCGAGTGGTTAAGGCGATGGACTTGAAATCTATTGGGGTTTCCCTGCGTAGGTTCGAATCCTGCCAACAACGACTAGTCATTTTTGACCAAGTTTCCCAGTGAGAGTGCTCCAGAGCAGGTTAGAGAATATCTGTAATATGCACGGCATTAAAATATGGGACAGCTGAGTGATGTTGTTAGGACTCATCTTAGAGGATCAGAGCACTCACTGCTGCTCAGTTTTCATTATCAAGGTCGGTGATAGGGACACACCTTTAGTTCCACTTCCAGGCCATGGACGCAAGAACGAGAATAGCAACACTGCAACAGTGTTTCTGCAAACAAGGCAAGAGAGGAAGCCTGACAAAAAATTTCAGATAATGTAAATTAATATAGATGATATAATGTATCATTATATTTACATAACTTTAATTCCTTCCTTAACATTGTCTCACAATGAAGAATACATGGAAATCACTTAGATTAGGGCCGGGGTCGGCAACCTGTGGCTCCAGAGGAAAAGCTTATTTTGGAAAAAAATAAAAATAACAGTTAATGGTCAATTAATTTATTTTGTCTTATTTATTTAGTATAGTTATTTTGGAACCTTATTTCTTTGGAGATTCAGATGCTCTTGTGACTTTAAAATAAATTTTGTTTTAAAAGCTAATAGCTTGCTCAGAAGCACAACTGGAGCGACATTGAAAGGCTTCCCAAACCGGAAAAAACAACCAACCATTGTTGGCAGGATTTGAACCTGCGCGGGGAAACCCCAATGGATTTCTAGTCCATCGCCTTAACCACTCGGCCACAACAACCACACACAGCAAAGCTCCCAGCACAGCTTCCAACTCTTTTTGCCAGAGTCCATCGAGGGAATTATACTGGAGATGACAAACCTGGAGGGGAAGCGTGTGTTTGGGGACATCTGGAGAGAATTGGACCTGGTAGACCTCCAAACCTACCTGGGTCTGAAAAGGCTGACTGTGATGTTTCTCATTTCAGCCCAGCTGGTGTTGGTATCGTCTGTCACTGTAACTTTTGTTCACAGGGAGATGAAAAGTGCCTGACTTAGTGGATTAGTTTTCATTGACAAGAAACAAACTGGCAGTGGTGGGATTTGAACCCACGCCTCCGAAGAGACTGGAGCCTTAATCCAGCGCCTTGGACCGCTCGGCCACACTACCACAAACAGTTCCAGTTCTGTTGTTGCTTCTGTCGGGCAGAACTCAAAGGTACCATGTTTGTCTTTTGAGCTTCATTAACAGAGCGCACTCTATGGTGGAGGTCATGAGAAAAAGTGGGAGGAGTCTTTGATCTCTGTGATGTCATTAGAACCTTTGTGATCACAGAATCAGCATCTCCTTTGATGGTTACTGATGGAACAGGAAAAGGTCAGATCTTGATATAATCTTGTGAATCCACAAGTATGCCTTTCTTTGTTTGTGTACCAACAGCCTGAGCTCTGGTTCTGACTTGTGTGGCGTTTTGTTTTGATGAACCTCATTATTTACACACAGCACATTCAGGACATTAATGTGACAGTTTATTTTCTGCTAAAGAAACCTTGTTCAGATTCATGATGGTCAGCCACATATGTTGGGGGTATTTTCAGATCCAAAATACATCCCTGTACATCAGAGTGGTGCTGTGGCTTAGTTGGTCAAAGCGCCTGTCTAGTAAACAGGAGATCCTGGGTTCAGTATCTCATTGATAAAGTTTAAGGTTGTTGAGTTAAATTCATATAAGTTTCATTAAAAGGACACAGCACTCTCTCTGACCAGTCACTTAACTGCACAGTCTTCATGTCTCCCAGCAGTTCCTTGTTGCTAAAGTCAGATGTTGTAGAAAAAAAAGTACTTCTGGGTTTTCATCAGCTGTAGGTTACAATGATCAATATTATAGATATGACAGACAGAGTTCTCAATGTTTTCCTGTTCATCAGTGCTGCTGAAAATCTCATGTAGTGTGTATAAATAGCAGAGGATGGTTTCGATCCATCTACCTCTGAGTTATGGGCCCAGCACGTTCATCGTTGGCATGAGATCTACAGGATCTCAAGTTAAATTGTAGACACACAGTTAAACTGCAATGGCCGGGAATCGAACCCGGGTCAACTGCTTGGAAGGCAGCTATGCTCACCACTACACCACCATTGCATGCAAAATGGTGAGCATCCACTCCGAATGGACGCGAAATGGTACCGTTTGTTTGCGCTGTAAAAATTCTTATTTGTGCTGCTACGGTTTTATCAATGTTAGACATTTTAATTTCTGGTGATGAAGTCACTCAGCCCCCCATGTTCTCCAAATGGACCCAAAGTGCAGTTGTCACCAAATTTATCAAACAGTATTGTCAGATGTCAGATGTCAGTAATGTAAGATGTTCAATCTTAAATAATTACATAGCCTATCGTAGCTCAAAGCTTTTGATCCAGTGAGACATTTATAAGCAGTTAGTTCCATTAGGCCACTGGGACAGATATTTAATATCTCCAAGAAGCGAGAATAGGTTCGGAAGGATACTAAATGTTGTAGTGTATGATCAATGCTCAGAAAACGTTTGACTACATCGTTGGTCTAGGGGTATGATTCTCGCTTCGGGTGCGAGAGGTCTGACTGGAACTTTTCCTGTTGCAGCCTGCTATTCCTGCTAGAATTATCCTAAATATCTGCCTTTAAGGACATCGTGAACTAGCAGACAATTGGTCACCTGCCAAGATAAAAATATATATAATCACGCTGTGCATGTGCAAATGAAGATCATTATATGCATCATAATCATGGACCAGTAAAGATGGTGACAGATAGAACATCATGTTATGTCAGCACCACAAAAGTAGTACAAAGAAGTACCAAGATGTACAGAGGATCTGAAAATATTGCAAAGTAAGTGGCTGACCATCATCTAACCCTCCTACCAAAGTTTGTCTCCTGTGAAAAGCATTCAATCACCAAGATCCCTTCTCCTCAGCACAGCATGAGCCACAAAACTACCATTGCTCTTGCTTCAGTTGCCAAGATACTGCAACTAACAACCAGACAGCAAACCTCACACAGCTCTATAGTGGAACAGTTAGCACCCTTATTGGCTGAAAGGCAACAGATGGGCTCGTCCGGGATTTGAACCCGGGACCTCTCGCACCCTAAGCGAGAATCATACCCCTAGACCAACGAGCCATGCTGCCTGTGGAGTTCATGACAAAAAAGTGGGAGGAGTCTTTCATCCCTTTGATGTCATTAGAACCTTTGTGACATCACACCCGAAGCGAGAATCATACCCCTAGACCAACGAGCCATTAACTGCAACGACTTGAAGGTCCTGGATCTGATGGAGCCAAAGGGAGCACACAGGCTTTAGTGTTTTAAGTCCTAACTTTATTATGAAACAGTCAAATTCCCATTTTATGTGCCTTTTCAACATTGCATAGTGCATGAATGAGTGCAACATTGAATTGTTTAATTAAATCTAAAACTGATGTTAGACTGAAGATCTAAAGGTCCCTGGTTTGATCCCGGGTTTTAGCATCAGAGGTGGACCTTGTTTTGACCTACATTTCCAATATTCTGCCTCGTCTTTCAACCACACCACAACCACATGAAATATTGTGAGGTTGAATGCTGCATGCTGACTGGTTGTGTGTCCAAATGGCTTCAAAGACATCTTTCTGCCATTCACTCCTCCAAACCTTTGGACACAGCTTTGAGCTTTCTCACAGGTGACACAGGTGTCATTATTTCAGTGAAGATGTATGTGACATGGTGACCAAGGAACTGTATTCAGGTCATCTCTCTCTCTGCCATTTACTAATATATATATATTATATTAGTATATTTGTACCAACCAGCACCAACAACTAAAACACTGTTCCTCTTGTCCAGATTCTGCAGGTAAAAGCTGATTCAAAGAAAAGAGGGATTGGCATTCCTCATCTTTTTTGTCCAAATTCCAACCAGGACCAGAACAGAGAAACACAAAGAGTTCATCAGTGTCTCTGATTGGAGTGAATCAATAGATTCTGTAATTGAAGTCATCTAACGTCTAAGAAGACATCAATTTAAAACTTGCGATCGTTTTAATTGAAATTCCAACCAAGGTTTGGAAGGGGGGCGGGGGGTGAAAATGACAGGAGGGTTAAAGAGCAGTGTTAATGGGCAAAAACAAGCAGAACTGTCGCAGAACATCCAGCAGAGATGGAGCCATCCAGCCGAAATAGCTCAGTTGGGAGAGCGTTAGACTGAAGATCTAAAGGTCCCTGGTTCAATCCCGGGTTTCGGCATCTGAGGTGGTACCTGAGTGAAATTCAAACTTGGGCTTTTTTTTTTACCTTCATTTCCAATATTCTCCCTCCTCTTTCAACCACAGCATGAAATATTGTGAGGGAGGATGCGTCACGCTGACTGGTTGTGTGTCCAAAAGTCAGGGGCCTTTACATCCCACAGCCCACACATCCACCGTATGGTTTTACACCATCAACAATGTCTCCCCTGATACTGGAACATCAACCCAGCACCTTGACCCACATCCTGCAGCACCTGTAGCAAATATTCCCCAGAGATCAGGTAAGAACTCTACACTTGTCTTTTCTCTGTTTGCATGTGTTCTTCAACAACATTCAATAGACATGATTAGCATCTAACTCAGCGACGTTAGACGGGTTTCTGAGGAGCTCAGACATCTGGGAGAGACTCGGAGTAGAACAGCTGCTCCTTTCTGATGCTCCACTGACTGAGCTACAGATGATTCAGTAACAGCTGAGTTATCTTTAGTCCAACAACTGCTGTCCATTCCTACCACAGGGAGCCACAGGCTTTAGAGTTTTCAGTCCTAACTCCTTTATTGTGAAAAAGTGTAATTCACATTTTATACAGATTTTTCATCCACTTTGGAAGAGTTTGGATCACAAATTTTGCAAAAGGCTTTCTTTGTCAGGAGTGGGATTCGAACCCACGTCTCCATTCAGAGACCAGAATGCCCTTTCGGGCACAGAACTTGTCCTGTTGCAGCCTGCTATTCCAGCTAGAATTATTAAATATCTGCCTTTGAAGCACTCAAACATGACGAGGTGGCCGAGTGGTTAAGGCGATGGACTGCTAATCCATTGTGCTCTGCACGCGTGGGTTCGAATCCCATCCTCGTCGGTGGTTGCTTTAGTCTGTCTAAGTTGCAGCCTGCTATTCCACTTAAAATTATCTATCCAGTCAGAATTATCCTCAACGTCAGCTGATTAGAGCGTGGATCAAATCCATGACCACAGTCATGGATTTGATCATACTGTGATAAATGACATTCTCCATGTTTTCCCGAACCAAAATCTGTAAACATTAGTCAAAGGAGACAAGAAGAGGAGAGGTTGACCAGCTCCCTTCGATAGCTCAGTTGGTAGAGCGGAGGACTGTAGAGGCTTGCAGCTGAAATCCTTAGGCCGCTGGTTCAACTCCGGCTCGAAGGAGGTCTTTATTTTCATCTGTCTCATCCAGCAGAGTGATGAGTCTGCCTACAGAAAGGAGGTGACCACTGTTGTATCACTGTTCATGTAGAGCAGCTGTGTTTTATATTGCAAGCAGCACTGAGTTTCTAACATTCAGGAATTGAAATCCCAGTCTTCCACAAGACAGGCAGAGATCTTATCCACAAAGGGGTTTAAACAAAGAACATCCCTGGGTGGGCTTGAACCACCATCCTTTCAGATATCTGAATTCCAGGAAGACTGACTGCACATCTGAAGGGTCTGTGTTAAACTTCTGTTAGGATCAATGCTGGTGCTCTCCAAGTTTGTAGGCTGCCTTTTTGGTGTCTACAAGGCCTCATGGATTTTTTTACATGCTGTCAAAAGAAGACACTCGAAAAGCAGCATACAATACTTGCACAGACGAGGTAATGTAGGGAGGAAAGGAAAGAGAAACATCACTTCCTCTGTGGATAAACAAGGAGAATAAAGTTGTTTCCTAACAGCTTCTATCCAGAGACCTTTAGTGTGTGAGGTGAACATGACAATTTTTACATATGTTGGATTTTGGCAATTGGTTCCTTTGCATCGGTTGGGAATTGAACCCAGGCCTCCCATTTGGCAGGTGTGTGTTATTTGGTGTGAACATATTTTCGAAGGACTGAGTAGCAATATTTCGACATGTCAAAGGAATTTTGGTCTTTTAAAAGTTTGGGCGGTCAAGAATAGACCAAAACAACTTTGTCCTCAAAAAACACACCTTGCTGCAGTAGAGGTGAAATGAAAGTGGTTTCTGTCAGAAGTGGGATTTGAACCCACGCCTCCAGGAGAGACTGGTATTTTGGTCGACTTTTGACCGCCCACACTTTTAAAATTCCTTTCTTTCCTTCCTTTAGAGTTAGCACTCTGGACTCTGAATCCAGCGATCCGAGTTCAAGTCTCGGTGGAACCTGAATCTTACCAATGAAACACTGAGAGTCCTGTCAAAATATTGCCACTCTGTCCTTTGAAAATGGAAACTACCTCCTTTTGTCCACTCTACACATATGAATGCATGCAAATTGTCTGATGAAGCCTCCTCTCTGCTTTATCTTCAGCAAGAAAATGTAAAATAAAATTAATTTTAGAAGTGAGCTGAAAGAAAATGAGCAATTCTGAAAACAAGTTCAGGAAGTTTTGCATTCACCACTCGAGAGTTTTGAAATGAGAAATCTGATTTTATCCCCATTTATATTCATAACTGTAAACTATGATCTCTTAAAGTTAAATGTAAAATCAATCGAAGAGTACATCCAAACTTATACGTTGACTCGGGTAGTAATTTCTTCTCATGCTGTTTCTCCTTTGCTACTGCAGCTGTTACATTTTCGGCGAAACATGCTCATCCTCTCCATGGGCCTGCTTTAAGACCTCCAACTCCACTGGGTTGAAATAACTGGATCTCCATTGATGATGGCTTTTTATAGAGGTTGTGCATGTGTGCAACTCAACGTGAACATGAACCAACTAAGATCAGCTGTTCTGGAACTGGATACTCAGATTTTCAAAGAGAAATTGGCAGCACTGATGCTGAGCTGCTTAAAGTGTCTGTCTTATAAACAGGACATCCTGCATCCAAACCCCAGCAGTGCTTCACTCTCAGTGGAGTTCCTGCTCATCACCTCAACTAAGCAGAAAGTCATCTCTGCAGTTGTTCTCTGAAACGTCTGTATCTGTATCGTAGAAGAAGTAAACATTTTACATTTTCTTGCAAAAGAAAAAAAAACACAGAAGCACACATTCACCATATAAGAAGTGGAGACGGTTTGGCTCCATCAATGACATGATCATGATCAGCTAACACTAGCTGTGGTTCCATGGTGTAATGGTTAGCACTCTGGACTTTGAATCCAGTGATCAGATGTCCAGTGATCAGAAAGAACAAGAGCAGTCACACCATACAAGCATTTGAAAATAAAGCTAATTTAGATTATTTTATTTGTATCTTTACCTCAACAAAGCACAACACAGCGTGCCAGCATTCAACTTCCCAGCAGTGCCTCTTTATTGAAGTTTAAGGTTGTTGAGATAACCTCATGTAACTTCTTCTGCAGGAGTTTAGTCAGTAATTTGGTTGAGTAGTAAGCAGGATAATATGGAGCAGTAATTTCAGTAATTTCCAACACCGTGGAGATGATGTTTGGAACTATACGAGGCCGCATCGAGGTAGCATCTTTCCCTGATGGTCTAGTGGCTAGGATTTGGCGCTCTCACTGCCGCGGCCCGGGTTCAATTCCCGGTCAGGGAAAGTGATTTTTACTGAAAAATACAGGTGATTGAAAAATTGAATTATTTTGAACTCTCTCGAGATAGCTTTGAAACCTGTTGATGTTGTTAAAGCAGCCTTTTCTGTAATTACTGAAGTGTGCTTCGACAAACAAAATCTTTCCCAGATGATCACATCCACTTTGACAGAAAGTGGATGTGGCGGTTAAAAATTACACTAATCTCCAGAGAAAATCTGAGCACCCTGAGCAGAGTGGCGCAGCGGAAGCGTGCTGGGCCCATAACCCAGAGGTCGATGGATCGAAACCATCCTCTGCTATTTATGCATACTGCTACATGTACATACTGGATGTCCCACTTTTTCAGCAGCACTGATTAACAGGAAGACATGGAGAATTTTGTCTGTCATATCTATAATATTGATCGTTGTAACCTACAGCTAATGAAAACCCCAAAGTAGTTTGTTTCTACAACATCTGACCTGAGCAACAAGGCTCTTTGACCAACTAAGCCACAGCACCACTCTGATGTACAGGGATGTATTTTGGATCTGAAAATACCCCCAACATACGTGGCTGACCATCATGACTCTTACCAAAGTTTCTTTAGCATAAAATAAATTAATTACATTAATGTCCTGAATGTGCTGTGTGTAAATAATGAGGTTCATCAAAACAAAGTCAGAACCAGAAAGATGAAAGATGAAAGAAAATATATTCTTTCATGAAATGTTCCTAAACTTCTATTAAAGGCAGCATTATTGCAGCAGTCAGCACTCTATGGTGGAGGTCATGAGAAAAAGTGGGAGGAGTCTTTGATCTCTGTGATGTCATTAGAACCTTTGTGACATCACAGAATCAGCATCTCCTTTGATGGTTACTGATGGAACAGGAAAAGGTCAGATCCTGATATAGTGTGCTGTGCTGAAATAGCTCATTTGGGGGAGCGAACAAAAGGACCCACAACAGCTGCTGAAACCCAGGATTGAAACAGGGACCTTTAAATCTTTAATGTAACGCTCTCCCAAACAGGCAGGATCTCTGTGAGACACAAAAGGCGCAACATTTAGGATAATTATAGCTGGAACAGCAGGCTGTAACAGGAACTGGTCAACTTGTCTCTGTGGCGCAATCGGTCAGCGCGTTCGGCTGTTAACTGAAAGGATGGTGGTTCGAGCCCACCCAGGGACGATCTTTGTTTAATTCACTGGTATTATAGTTCACACATGGAAGACCGGAGGATCTTTAAGTTGATGCTCAGTTGTCTCCATCTAGTGGACAGATGGTAGAAGTTGATTCCTGAAAAGAGGAAGTGACTTTTCCTCAGATCAAACTGTTGAAGGAGAACGAGCAGCTTCTTCTCTTCACATGTTTCCTCACTGACTCAAATAGATGGAGAATGTCATTTATCACTTTCTCCAGTAATGTGTACAGTTGTCACTGTGCTCAGTGACTCAGTGATGCTGTTGGATGCTTATAGGGCCGCCGTTCTTAAAGTGTGGGCTCCACCCCACTGGTGGGGAATAGAGACAAACAAATTTACAAATTTTACAAAACACTTTGTCAGGAGTCCATTCCATTGTAATTAATGGCTTGTTGGTCTAGGGGTATGATTCTCGAGTTCCAGAACAGCTGATCTTAGTTGGTTCATGTTCACGTTGAGTTGCTGACTGAGCTGACTGAGTGTCAGTTCTGCCCACACATCCACCATACTGTTGTGCACCATCAACAATGTCTCCCCTGATGCTGGAACATCAACCCAGCACCTTGACCCACATCCTGCAGCACCTGTAGCAAATATTCCCCAGAGATCAGGTAAGAACTCTACACTTGTCTTTTCTCTGTTTGCATGTGTTTTGGTTGACTTTTGACCGCCCACACTTTTAAAAGACTAAAATTCCTTTCAGAGAGTTTTTCAGATGTGCAGTCAGTCTTCCTGGAATTCAGATATTTTTCAAAAAGGTGGCTTATGTGTGAACACATTTTACCTCACTATCATATGAAGAAATATCACAAACCAGATGTGGAGATCAGATGAACTTCTCAATGTGATGATCAGAGAGCCTTTAGATTTCATCATCATATGACAGAAACATGTTGGTTTTTTTATGAATATATTTTCATTCGTAAATGGCAGAGAGGCCTTCAGGAAACAGAGAGAGAGAGAGATGACCTGCAGGATCAACCCCTAGCTGGGACAGGGCTATTTGTCCGAGTCAAGCTGAAATAATTAATTTAACTTCATCTGAATTATGCACCTGTCAGAAGCCTGAGTAGCTCAGTTGTTAAAGCATCAGACTTTTAATCTGAGGGTCCAGTGTTCAAGTCCCTGTTCAGGTGATGCAGCTTCTTCCCTAACCACAGCACCACTCTGATGTACAGGGATGTATTTTGGATCTGAAAATACCCCCAACATACGTGGCTGACCATCATGACTCTTACCAAAGTTTCTTTAGCATAAAATAAATTAATTACATTAATGTCCTGAATGTGCTGTGTGTAAATAATGAGGTTCATCAAAACAAAACGCCACACAAGTCAGAACCAGAGGTCAGGCTGTTGGTACACAAACAAAGAAAGGCATACTTGTGGATTCACAAGATTATATCAGGATCTGACCTTTTCCTGTTCCATCAGTAACCATCAAAGGAGATGCTGATTCTGTGATGTCACAAAGGTTCTAATGACATCACAGAGATCAAAGACTCCTCCCACTTTTTCTCATGACCTCCACCATAGAGTGCTGCCTGCTGCAATAATTCTGCCTTTAATAGAAGTTTAGGAACATTTCATGAAAGAATACATTTTGATGATGATTGGAAATGTCCGTTTGTTGTTTATCACTCGTTAGGATCCCTGTTAGCTGTCACTGAGGCAGCAGCTACTCTTCTACTACAAGGACTATGATGAGGCAGTGGCCATTGATAATGCTGCCTGTCCTGCTGAATTTAGGTCACCTGCACGTTTGGCAACAGTCAGAGCTCCATACACAATAACAGTACACTGACACTGAATGTTCCTTTACATTATGAGACATGACCTTTAGCTGGAAAATGTCTCATGAAAGACACATGTGAAATCATGCAAATTTTGAGCCTCTGTGCGATCTAATCAGGAAATCTTTGCGTACTCACGTTGATGGGCTAATTTTTCAGCAAATTTTTTGGCAAATTTTTGAGCTTTTGTGGTTGAGTAATTGTGGTTGCCTCAACACTCTGGCTTCATGTTGCTTCCCTTTGGATGGATGCAGACAAAGTTCCATGACTGTGAATAATGTAGAGAAAAGACTAACCTTCCTCTAGCAAAAGTTAAACTGCAATGGCCGGGAATCCAACCCGGGTCAACTGCTTGGAAGGCAGCTATGCTCACCACTATACCACCATTGCATGTGAAGGTGCAAAATCACAGTCCTTTTTTAATGAAACTGGTTATGGGAACTCACATGGCTGGATTTATGACCGAACATTATCCACACTTTAAATGAATCAAAGTAAACTCATCATCCCTCAACAGAGGCCTCAGATATGTCTTTCCTTCTTTCATCCTCTGGTGGAGGCCACTAGAGGTGAAAAAATTTCCAAATGCCAATTCCAAAAGAGACAATATTTCTTCCTTGCTAAGCGTCACACCATGGAACCACAAGGATGCAGCTGAGGGTCTGCTGATGGTGTCCTGAGGTGACAGCAGTTTGTAGTCTGTCATATAATACAGACTGGAGTATAACAGACTGTCACTTATTTAGTGACCTGTTTTGTCTCAGCAAGAATTTGGTTCAGGTGTCATCAGAGGAAATGACATGATGAACAGCAAACAATGTTTGTTGCAAGGATCATGTAGATCTGCATACTGTAGGGTATCATCAATATCACAGGTTGGTAACATCACGAGTGGGTAGGCTATTGCCTTAGTGTGTATTTGTATCAAGAAGTGACCGACACAGATGTGTTTTCAGAGACAGACTGCAGAGAAACTGGTACGTTGGCATGATCACAGTGATCATGGCTGCTGATTGATGTGTCTGCTGGTGGGTGTGTTGATCAGTATGTGGGGAGTGTTCATTAGCCAATCAATGACCAGTGTCGGCTGGAACATGTCACACGCTGTCATGACTCTTACCAAAGTTTGTCTTCTGTGAAAAGCTGTCGGTCACCAAATTTCCATCCATTCCATTCATCAAGAAATATTCTTTAATTAAATGTTCCTAAACTTCTATCAAAGGCAGCATTATTGCAGCAGGCAGCACTCTATGGTGGAGGTCATGAGAAAAAAGTGGGAGGAGTCTTTGATCTCTCTGATGTCATTAGAACCTTTGTGACATCACAGAATCTGTGTCTGAGCTGTGTCTCTTTTGTACTTTATTATAGATGACAGAAAAAAACTCCAGATAAGAAGCAGCTGTACATGCAGTGACTAGTTCTCCTGCTCAGGTATCGTCTCTCAGGGCATCATGTGTTGTCTTTGTGTGTCTTTGTGTCTGATGCTTCACAGCTCACAGGCCAAAGTACGTGCTGGCCTTCATGGCTCACATGTACAGATGAGTTACCTCAATGTAAGTATCATAGGTACAGTACAGCTGAAGCTGCTAAAACTGCTAAAGCTAGCACACCATGCAGGGGATGTAGCTCAGTGGTAGAGCGCATGCTTTGCATGTATGAGGCCCCGGGTTCAATCCCCGGCATCTCCATTGTTGATAATGAAGCACATTGTCAGGAGAGACACGTCACAGGCTCCAGAGGAGTGGTAATTGAGGGATCAGGTTCTTGGAGAGCAGAACTCTTTCCTGTGCTTCAGATACACTGTTTGTTTCTGAGCTGATCAATAATCTTCTCAGCTGCTCTGAATGGTGACAGTGAGGCAGCCTTTGTGTTTACATCTGAATCACATGTGATTTTGGAAATTCTTCAAAGCAGCTTCAAAGGAACAGTTTCATTCTGGCAGGATTGTGACATCATTAGGTGACATCATCAGGTGATGTATCAAAGGCAGCAGCTCTTCAGACTCACATCACAATAAGTTTTGTGTCTTATTGGGCTCCATTTGGTGGAAGCGGTGAATCGCAGGATTCAGGGGGAATACATCCATACATACATCTTCACTGAAATAATGACACCTGTGAGAAAGCTCAAAGCTGTGTCCAAAGGTTTGGAGGAGAAAATTTCATGATTTGGCAGGAGTCATGACTTTGTGGGATACTTAGGATGAGGTATCTTCAGCATACAATGAACATTAGTCCCTTTACTGGCGGTAACCCTTCAGATTATGAGACTGACGTGCTGCCTGCTGCACCAACGAGGGCTGGAACCCAGAGTAAGTAAAAGAGGGAGATGGAGGAGAGCTGTCAGTGTTTCAGGATAAACATACATCATACAGCCCTGACCACTGTTGTATCCAGGCAGAGCTGACTTTAAAACAATACAAAAAGAAACTCCACCCCTTTATCATCCAACCCAACTGTAGCATACACATTACAATTCCATCATCACATCCTACAGCTAAGAGAGCGGTGCTGTGGCTTAGACAGGAGATCCTGGGTTCAAATCCCAGCAGTGCCTCCTTGTTAATGTTAAGTCCTGGGTTCAAAGACAAGCCCTTAGTGTTATGTTGCCAATATCACTGTCTGACTATCATGACTCAGGAGACTCAAGTTTGTCTCCTGTGAAAAGCGGTCAATCACCACATTTCCATCTGCTCAACACAGCAACAACCACTTTGTCTTGTCCAGAAACTGCAAGCAAAAGCTGTAATACAGGAAGTGATGAGCAGGAACTCCACTGAGAGTGAAGCACTGCGGGTGTTTGAATGCAACATGTCCTGTTTACAAGACAGACACTTTAAGCAGCTCAGCATCATAACCTCTATAAAAAGCCATCATCAATGGAGATCCAGTTATTTCAACCCAGGGGAGTTGGAGGTCTGAAAGCAGGCCCATGGAGAGGATGAGAACATGTTTCCCCGTAAATATAACACCGCTGCAGCAGCAAAGGAGAAACAGCATGAGAAACATTTACTACTCAAGTCAACGTGTAAGTTTGGATGTACTCTTCAACTGATTTTACATTTACCTTTAAGAGATCGTAGTTTACAGTTATAAATATAAATGGGAATAAAATCTGATTTTCATTTCATCATCAAGAGGATGTCTCCACATGCACACTTGTTCTTGGTGTTTTCACTAATTGTTAAATAAAAAAATACAATTTCATTCATCCAAGCATAATTAGTTGTTATGTAATATATATTTTCTGTGTGGCTTAGTCTTAAAATTATAATGGTTGTGTGGTCAACTCCTGCCTGAAATTTGCTTAATAATTTGCCCATCAAAGTGAGTCCACAATACTCAAAGACTGCCTGATTAGATCGCACAGAGGCTCAAAATTTGCATTTCCTCATACGTGTGGAGTGGACAAAACCAGGTTGTTTCAATTTTCCAAGGACAGAATGGCAATATTTCGACATGAAACCTGTTGATGGTGAACTCAGAGGTTGTTAAAGGGCCTTTTCCCAAAGCTTAGCTTGCATGCTAGTATGCCAATACAGGGGAATTAGCTCAAATGGTAGTGCGCTCGCTTAGCATGTGAGCTAAGCGATGCCCACATTCTCCACAAGACTTTAAGTTGCACCAATGGCCACCATCACTTTGAGTTACCGATGTGGGATAGATCCTCAGGACAGTTTTGTGCTTTGCTTTACCGTGTTGTTTCTCTGCAAGCCTTTGATGGAAGTTCAGTCCACAAAATGGTTGTATCAAATCTTCATCAAGTTAGAGCGTTGTGCTAATAACACCACAGTCATGGATTTGTGACGAATGTGGGCATCGATCCAGCTACCTCTCACACACGTGACAAGGGCTCGTTGGTCTAGGGGTATGATTCTCGCTTTGGATGCGAGAGGTCCCGGGTTCAAATCCCCGACAAGCCCTTCACATAATGTGTCCAATAACCTGCACTCCTATTCATCTGTAGTATTAGGCAGAATGTTAGGTATCTAGGGTCTGACCTTTTCCTGTTCCATCAAAGGAGATACTGATTCTGTGATGTCACAAAGGTTCTAATGACATCAAAGAGATCAAAGACTCCTCCCATTTTTTTCTCATGACCTCCACAATAGAGTGCACTCTGTTAATGAAGCTCCAAAGACAAACGTAGTGTGTCACTTCCTTGAAGGTTTGAATGATGTGTGAGTCTGAAGAGCTGCTGCCTTTGATCCATGTAACAGTGTATCTTTCATCCAAAGTCACAACTTTGAGAAGTTAGACAATGTGAGACATGTGGCATTATTGCAGTGAAACGGAAAAATATCAGAAAAACACGTCCTGCTGCACCACAGAGGATGTGAGCGTTTACCAAAAGTGCAAACAGATGATCTGACCCTGACGTGAGTTGAACACGCAACCTTCTGATCTGGAGTCAGACGCGCTACCATTGCGCCACAGAGTCTCTCAGAAGTGCACAACTGTAGGAGTTGAAAGGCATCAAAACATATTACATGACCAAAATAAAGATTTGAAGAAGGAAATACACATAACAGTCTGTGTTTTTTGTCAATTTTTTGGAGGATTTTTTGCAGTTCCTCATCAGAGACTGGCAGCTGGACACACGTCAGGATGGCTCAGTGGTCTTTTGGAGCCCACTGAGAGACGTGCTGTGTTTCATCTACTTTCTCTTATCCAGCATACATCGACCAACAATGACTGCTGGAGTCAAATATCTTAACATCAGTTTGAACCAACATGAAACTAGCTGAGGTTTAAATCGTGTAACTACAGCTGCTGGTCATTAAGTCTCTGTGGGGCAATGAGCCAGCGTGTTTGGCTGATAACTGAAAGGATGGTGGACAGGAACCTGCAGAGAGATGCTGAGGTTGTGAGTTCAAGCCTCAGCTGGAGCATCTGGCAGTCTGTGGATTACTCCAACGAGACAACTACCTTTTGTTACTCAGTGTGATTCAACTTTGTTAAGATTTGGCAATATATATGAATGAGTTTTTAGGATCATTTTTTACAGCTTTAGCGGCCCAGCTAGCTCAGTCGGTAGAGCATGAGACTCTTAATCTCAGGGTCGTGGGTTCGAGCCCCACGTTGGGTGATAAGTAGTTTCTTTTTTTAGACCCAAACTTACCCAGCAGAACACTGCCTGGTTATGAGCAGGTTAAAAAGTACTGAGACTTCCACCTGCAGTCTATCCAATGACCAGCTGGGGGCTCCACTGGTTGACAAAAACAGTCAGGGACGGCCGGGCGGTCCAAGGCGCTGTGTTCAGGTCGCAGTCTCCTCTGGAGGCGTGGGTTTGAAAGGGTCATCTCTGCAGTTGTTCTCTGAAACCGTCTGTATCTGTATCGTAGAAGAAGTAAAAACAAATGGGAAAATAACACTCAGTAACATTAAAGTTTGTATGTTGTTGTTGCAACATGGAAAGACTAACACAACCACCGACGAGGATGGGATTCAAACCCACGCGTGCAGAGCACAACGGATTAGCAGTCCATCGCCTTAATCACTCGGCCTCCTCGTCATGTTTGATACTTGTCCTGGAGTCTCCAGGGGAGACTGCAACCTGAACGCAGCACCTTAGAACGCTCAGCCATTCTGACGACAGAAGCTGAAAAATTTGCCCATCAAAGTGAGTCCAGTCATTCCAATACACAATGACCACGATGTGATAAGATCACATGGAGGCTCAGAGTTTGCACTTGCTCACACGTGTGGAGTGGACAAAACAGGTTGTCGACAGGTTAAGGTGTGTTTTTACTGAAAAATACAGATGATTGAAAAATTGAATTATTTTGAACTTGAAACCTGTTGATGTTGTTAAAGCGGCCTTTTCTCAAAGCTTAGCTTGCATGCTAGCATGGCAGGGGAATTAGCTCACAGGTAGAGTGCTCGCTTAGCATGTGAGAGGTAGTGGGATCGATGCCCACATTCTCCACAAGACTTTAGCTCTTTGGAGATACAGCAACAAGTGAACTAAACACAGCAGGTCTTTGGTTTTTTTGTATGGATTCATGGCAGAGGTTACAAAATTAAGGAGGTCAGTGGATCAGCAACAACCACAAAATTACTGTTTCTCTTGTCCAGAGATTGCAATGATAATTTTGTGGTTCATGGTGTTGATGCAGAGACAGAACTTCACAACTCTCTGACAGAGAAGCTGGATGCTGCTGTTGTGCATTTAAACTGGAAAATAGTGAGATGACACCTGTTGTGTCATTCTTTATACTTGGACGGAGTAGCAATATTTCTACGTCAAAAGACTTCTTCACAGGAAAGATTCAGGTTTAATTTGAACTCGGATCGCTGGATTCAGACTTCAGAGTGCTAACATTACACCATGGAACCCCACCCGTATGCAGGTGTGATAGGAATTTTTGTCTTTTAAGTTTGGGCAGTCAAAGGTTGACCTAAATACATTTGTCCCCAAATACTGAGCTATTTCAGCTGGATGTTCCTCTTAATGCTGGATGTTCTCTAATTACTCACCCTGGCTTCAGTGAGAATGTGGTCAAACTTCATTGCAACAGCCATGCGCCCCCTCTTTGCAGGGAGGATTCTGGGGGTCAAGGGTGTATCTGTTGTCCATTGCAACACAGACAGATACAGACAAAAAAAATAAACAAACAAAATGATCCAGACAAACAGTTGGACAAACAAACATGTTTGTTAAAAATGTTCTAATATGTTTATGATGCCACCGTAAACATTACTGTCTTAGTGTATGATAATTGTGGTGGGAAACATGTTGAACTCAAAGCATCTCATAAATGCGGTGTGTAACATTTTGAATGCCATTAAAGTCTTGCTGCTAATGGCTCGTTGGTCTAGGATGAATCTTGCTGAGGGTGCGAGAGGTCACAATCACAAGTCCCTGACTGCCCTGGTTCTTACTGAGGTCTGTCTTCTGTAAAAAGAGGTCAATCACCACATGTCTTTCTGCTAAACACAGCACCAACCACTAAAATACAGTTTCTCTTCTCCAGATGCTGCAGGAAAAGTTTTTAATACAGGAATTGATGTTTTTCCTCAGTTTGTTTAATTGATGTGCAGGAACTCCACTGAGAGCGAAGCACTGGTGGGGTTTGAATGCAGGATGTCCTGTGACACAGACCAGGAAAGTTGGTCTAAGATGGAACATCTTAAGTGCAGAATGGCCAACGATACATGAGGGGAGAAAGATGTGCGGCTTTAATGACCTGGCAAACCACTTTTGTCATTCAGTGAGACATTTACAATCACTTGGAGCACATTCAAAGAAACCTGTTCAAGTTCTAGCAGACCAGCATTATTCACATGTAAAGTGATTCCAGTTCCTTTTGGGTTTGAACTCATTTTCCTTTGAGCTGAAGCATCACCGTCAGGAAGTGCACCACAGAAGAGTCACATGGAGGCTTAAGTCAACATCTGAGGAACCAGCTAAGAAACAAAACCAAAAGAGCCAACAAGCAAATATTCTGTTATTTTTAATTGAACAGACTGGATCAGGTTCTTTATTTAAGGGGTCCTGGATTCTTGCTTGGAGCTCTGTAGACCTCCTTTGGACCCGGTCCTTGGGGGAAGCTGGGTTGGCTCTTCTGGTTCCTCAGAGAGGGGCAGAGGGTACTCTGGGGAGTAGTTCATGTGGGTCTGGCCCTCGCGTGCTCGCAGGTAGCCGCTCCTCTGCTGGACGATGAAGGTTGGCGGCAGCAGAGGGGACGTCTCACTGGAGCCCATCTTTGCTGCGCCGCCGGAGCCCCTGACGCCAAAGTCTGGGAATGAACGAGAAGGCAGCCAGGTGCTGGGGTCAGGGAACTGGACGCGGGCTTCACCTGCAGGCTCAACATCCCAAGAAGGTGATCCAGAACCAACCACAAAACCAGATGGTTGGAATGGAGGACCAGAGAGGGAACCCACATCACCACCAAGCCCAGAACCAGGCTGAGGCTGCCCAGGAGATCCTGGAGTGTTCTGTCCATGGTGGACCGGGCTGATGTGGCTTCCACCCTGAGGCATCAGAGGTCTGGATGGAGCGCTGGGCTGTTGGACTGGTGCTCCAACCTGCGGCATCAGGGGAGGACGTGAACCTCCAGTAGGAAGGTTTGGTGATCCAGCACCACCGCTGGAGCTCCAGGAACCAGTGTAGGGGTACTTGTAGTCTGGACAGAGAAGAGGAGGATCAGGAGGAGCATCAACTCATGAAGCACCAAGACCAGTTTGGCTATCCTGAAACTGAAGACCTGGACCAATAAAGTGAAACTCAGTCTTTACCTGCTTTTGTTGCAGGAGGTGATCCAGAACCAGATGGTTGGACTAGAGGACCAGAGAGGGAACCCACATCACCAAGTCCAGAACCAGGCTGAGGCTGCCCAGGAGATCCTGGAGTGTTCTGTCCATAGTGGACCGGGCTGACGTAGCTTCCATGCTGAGGCATCAGAGGTCTGGATGGAGCGCTGGGCTGTTGGACTGGTGCTCCAAGCTGCGGCATCAGGGGAGGACGTGAACCTCCAGAAGGAAGGTTTTGTGATCCAGCACCACCACTGGAGCTCCAGGAACCAGTGTAGGGGTATTTGTAGTCTGGACAGAGAAGAGCAGGATCAGGAAGAGCATCAACTCATGAAGCACCAAGACCAGTTGGGCTACCCTGAAACTGAAGACCTGGGCCAATAAAGTGAAACTCAAAGTCTTTACCTGCTTTTGTTGCAGGAAAAGCAGAAGCACTGCTGAACAGCAGACACATCCAAGAAAACCTGAAACAGACAAAGTTACTTCAGCTTCAGAACATCAGTATGAACTGAAAGGTGAACCAAGTCCCAACCTCAGAGACAGTCCCAGCACCATGTTGGAGTCCAGCAGCTCCAATGATCCTCAGCAGACTGAAGGTCTGGTCTGTTGTCTGCAGGCAGCTGGTCTGGTTTTATACCGGAGCTGCTCTCTGCTCTGATTACACTGATTAACATCAGCTGAGGTCCAATCAGAACCTGAGTCCAGATGGAGCGTTCAGGTTCGGTCTGACTTTTCTTATGTTAAATTGCTTTTAATTATTTTGGTTTTTTTTTATTGTGCATATTTTAAAAAGTACTGAGACTTCCACCTGCAGTCTACCGGCTTCACTGGTTGGAAAATCAAGTCAAAGTGTGTTGAAGTCTATGGGGTTTCATACAGACAGAGTGAAAGGTATCACGTTCTGAGATGCTGCATGTGGTCAATATGGGGATTGAACCCATGACCTTGGCGTTATCAGCACCACACTCTAACCATTGCAGTTAGCTGTGTATGAGCTGCAGACCGTTTGGTGTGTATCACCTGCCTGGTGAACACATGGCACCAGGATCCACTGCTGAAGAAGGCCAGCTGGCAGAGGCAGTCTCTGAAGAGCTGCTGCCTTTGACACATCACCTGATGATGTCATGATACTCACAGAATTAAACTTTTCCTTTGAAGCTGCTTTGAAGAATTTCCAAAATCACATGTGATTCAGATGTAAACACAAAGACTGCCTCACTGTCACCATTCAGAACAGCTGAGAAGCTTATTGATACTAATACATGCTAATAACGCCAAGGTCAAATTCAGTGGTTTTCAGGACACTTGTTATTTTAATCAAATTATGTACTAGACCGTAACTTCATTGTGAAGTTTTGACGTGAGTTAAAAAAAGAGGCCAAAACATTAGAGAACTTCATTCTCTGTTTGTTTTTCCACAGAGGAAGTGAAGTCACACACCACATGATGTTTCTCTTTCCTGCTCCTCGTTAATATAGTGGACAGTATCTCTGCCTGTCACACAGAAGACTTCAAACCTTCAAACTACTGATGCACCGATATGAAATTTTTCCCCGATACCGTTATCAATATCTGTTAAAAATACGTTCCCTGACCGGGATTCAAACCCGGGCCGCGGCGGAGATAGCGCCCAATCCTAGCCGCTAGACCATCAGGGAGTGTGGCCGGTTGGGATCGCCAACCTCGTCCTTCAACCACAACCACATGAAATATTGTGAGGTTGAATGCTGCACGCTGACTGGTTGTGTGTCCAAATGGCTTCAAAGACATCTTTCTGCCATTCACTCCTCCAAACCTTTGGACACAGCTTTGAGCTCAACTCATCTATAGCGAGGTTTATTGCAAGAAAAGGGTCGTCTGAAAAACTCCTGCAGTCGTCATTACCTTTTTGTTCCATGTCACACTTTTTTTTTTTTTAACTCAAACCACATTAAAACATCATATCCTCATATGCCAGTGCATACAACATGTCAAGGAATCTCTCGAGGTGTCTGCACGGAGTCCTCCTGTGGTTGTACGAGCAGTTTGGTGATCTTCTGTAGGATGGTGACCTGTTTCTTCTGGATCGCTGTCTCCTCTTCTTCCTATAGTCTGGGAAAAAACTGCTAATGCTACCACATTATCCAGGGGATGTAGCTCAGTGGGAGAGCGCATGCTTTGCATGTATGAGGCCCCGGGTTCAATCCCTGGCATCTCCAGCATGAAACACAGGAAGTACTTATCTTGTCTAAAACTTTTTACGATGACAGCAGAGAAGTATCTTACGAAGGAAGTTCAACAGAGCCGGGCTTTGTTTGGGTGAGCTGGCTCGACAAAGTCGAAAGCTCCAACCAGAGATAACGAGTATCACGACGGTGGTTATCAACTTGGTTTGTCGACCCAGGCTTTCCTCAGCAGGCTCTGTGTGTGTTCACATAAAAAGGGCTGTTTACAGGGACCTTTAGATTTTCAGTCCAACGTTCTCCCAACTGAGCCATTTCGGGTGGAAGAGTTTGTTTCACAGAACGTGTCAGGAGGGCCACGTCACAGGCTCCAGTAACCTGCGGAGTGATGCCGAGGTTGTGAGTTCAAGCCTCACCTGGAGCAGCTGATTGAGCTTTTGGAAGAAAGTTGGTATCTTGTTGAAAAAAAATAAGATTCTGTCATGCCACCATGACATCAAAGACTCCTCCCACTTTTTCTCATGACCTCCACCACAGAGTGCACACTGTTAATGAAGCTCAAAACACAAACGTAGTCATGCCAGATACCTTTGAGTTCTGCCGACAGAAGCAACAACAAAACTGTAACTAATTTTGCATATGAGCCCCACAACCTCTCACATGCTAAGCGAGCGCTCTACCATTTGAGCTAATTCCCCTGGGCTGGCATGCAAGCTAAGCTTTGGGAAAAAAAAGTGAATAGATCGAAGGAGGCAGACTGGGTACTCAGCACTAAAACAACATTTGAAATTTGCTTTACTTCCACTGCCAAGGAAAACTGCTGGGAGTTAAAACAAGCAAGGTTAATACTGTACTGAAGATCTTCCCTCTTCAGCTAGTGCAGCTTCAGTATGGCATTGTTACTATTGTAATGATGTCATCTTCAAATACGACAAACTTTGGATAGTGAACAGCTAGCTGTTGCTAAAAAGCCATTAGCAGAGGATGGTTTCGATCCATCGACCTCTGGGTTATGGGCCCAGCACGCTTCCGCTGCGCCACTCTGCTCATAGGACAACTGAAAAGAGAAGCACTTGTACAAAAGTAAGTCGTCTGTGTTTCATAATTGAAATGATCAGTATTGTAGATTCAGTATTCTAAGAAGAAGTTGTTGTCTTTGTCAGTCAGCACTGTCCCAACAAGTAGCACTTACAGAGTAAAGGAAGGAAAACTTCTGAAATCACCAACATTACCCCAACTAATAGCACTTACTGCTCTCAGAACACAAGTCACTAACTCTGCTAACTCTGGTGATTAGTGATTAGGGTAGTGTTGTTTCAATTGATCTCTGACCAATCAGTGAACTGAACAGTCTTCATGTCTCCCTTTGGAACAGCCTGACGTTTTTTGGCAGAGGTGAAACACCTGCACAGTTCCATGGTGTAATGGTTAGCACTCTGGACTCTGAATCCAGCAATTTGAGTTCAAGTCTCGGTGGAACCTGAGTCTTACCAATAAAACACTGAGAGTCCTGTAAAAATGTTGTTAATGCCAGCTTTGATAGGACAGTGTCAGCTCTGTGTTATTGATGCAGTTAAAAAGCTTTGTGAGCTCTTGATGTGTTTCGTGGCTTCTTTGGTCACATTTGCTCCCTTTGTGTCTGACAGAGATCCTGAACCTTCACATTGCTAAATGTACTCCTGTGATGTGTGTTGGCCAATTCATTTCAAATGTTTCTAAATCTGTCAGGTCATTTCCCATCTGTGTTCTTTGATCTTATGGTTAGCACTGTGGACTTTGAATCCAGTCATCTGAGTTCAAATCTCAGTGGAACCTCTGCCATCTGATTCAGTGTGATAGTGATTCAGAATAACACCCAAAACAGATGCTCACCGACCTCTGTGGTGAGGTAAAGGTCCAAAGAGGATGTAGATCAGTGGTAGATGTTCATCAAAACAAAAGGCCACTCAAAGCAGAACCGCTGCTCAGTCTAACATTCAGACAACAAATTGACATGACGAGGTGGCCGACGACTCTCTCCTTCATTGCTGATAGATACATTAATGTGAGCAGTTAACTATCCGTCTATTCACACACAGTCCAGGTCGCTGCATGCTGAGGTGGCCGAGTGTTTAAGGCGATGGACTGCTAATCTACTGTATCCTGTGTGTGGGTTCACATCTCATTGTCTTCTGTGTTCAGCTGTCCATGTTGCAGCCTGCTATTCTAGGTAGAGTAATCCTAAACGTCTGACTTCAGGTCCATATATCAATCAAACCTGTTGAAGTTTAATTTGAAGGTTATCTGGATGTGTTGTATCTGCTTTCAGAGTTGTTGTCAGGTCATTAAGATTAATTTTCTATGCAAGACTTTAGCTCTTTGGAGATACGGCAACAAGAGAAGGCCAAAATAAGGAGCTTACAATTCCAATACCAGTTAGTCAGCAAAATATGATGAGCCAAGTCCACTGTGACAAATATTTTCTTTAGCATAAAATAAACTGTCACATTAATGTCCTGAATGTGCTGTGTGTAAATAATGAGATCCTGGGTTCAAATCCCAGCAGTGCCTTGCTCCTAATGTTAGATGTTGTGGATAGAAAGGACTCATACACGGAGACCACAAAATATTAAATACATTTGTCCCCAAAATACACATTACAGCAGTAGAGGTGAAAGGAAAAGCAGCTTCCATCAGAGGTGGGATTTGAACCCACGCATCAAGGGGGAAAATGCAGAAAGATAAACATGAGCACACACTGAATGTTCCTTTACATTATGAGACATGACTTCAGCTGGAAAATGTCAGTTTTTCAAGCAGCACTGATTTACAGGAAACGACGAACATTGGATGGTGAACAGCTAGCTGTTGCTAAAAGGCTGTTAGCAGAGGATGGTTTCGATCCACCGACCTCTGGGTTATGGGCCCAGCACGCTTCCGCTGCGCCACTCTGCTGTAAACCACCCCAGATGGGACTCGAACCCACAATCCCTGGCTTAGGAGGCCAGTGCCTTATCCATTAGGCCACTGGGGCACAAAAAAACCTCATTATTTACACACAGCACATTCAGTCACTCTCTCTGACCAGTCACTTAACTGCACAGTCTTCCTTCATGAAGGAGGTAAAATGTTCACAGCAGAAGGGGGGGTGCAGATCATTGGACATGTCATATGAAGGGCTCGTCCGGGATTTGAACCCGGGACCTCTCGCACCCAAAGCGAGAATCATACCCCTAGACCAACGAGCCCTTGAGAAGGCCCTCCCCCTCCTGAAACATACACACAAACGGTAACTACACAGAAATAAACATCGGTTGTTGATATTGGCAGTTTTACTCATCGGACTGATGCTGATATGTTACAGAATTACCAGCATCAGCTGATACATTGTGCATACCGACATCAAACCTTTGAGAAAGTGACACACAACTATGAAGAGCACAAGTGTTCACTGACACAGACGTGGTTTCAGAGACAAACTGCAGAGAAACTGGCAGCACTGATGACTGATGAGTAATCCACAGACTGACAGAAGGTCAGCAAGCTGCTCCAGCTGAGGCATCACTCTTCAGGTTACTGTCTTATATGTCCTGCACGCTGACCGATTGCATCACAGGAGCCTGTGGAGTGAGTCTGCCAACACACATCACAGGATACATCCAGCAACAGGAAGGTTCTGGAGCTGACCTGCTCTGGGGATCTAGTTTCCTGGTGCTGGTCTAAACAGGTTCAAATCCCAGCAGTGCCTTGTTGTAAATGTTGGAGTAACAACATGGCTGATGTACGTTTCCCCGTCTTGATTAGAAATTTCCGGAACTATTTGTGAAGGTGCTGCTGGCTAACAGGAGTATTATATTTTAGAGGTAAAGTATTCCCTTTTTCAGCTATTTCACTGTTATGTTTAAAATGCAAAGTACCTTTTTAACCAACATCAAAATACTGGAAACACCGTGCTGTGGCTCGCCCCGTCTGGGCGTGTGCGGTCGGGGGGAGCCGGCCTCGCCGCTGTGAGGCAGGACCCTTGCTGGTGGCTCTGTGCCACTGTGCTCTGTTTGTGTTGTCTGGTTTGTGCCCAATGGCCCTGGGGTCCTTTTGTTGGCCCCTCTGTTCCAGGCCTCGTTGGCGCAGTAGGCAGCGCGTCAGTCTCATAATCTGAAGGTCGTGAGTTCGAGCCTCACACGGGGCACTTCTTTAGTTAATAATGAGAGTTTAGTGGTTGGGTCTAGAAGCTCAGTTCTTTTAACACTCTCTGGTTAACATGTTTCAATGATATCTTTGGACCGTCTATGGACCATTTCACCGCTCCGCGTGGACAAATATGTGAAGTTTTACAGCTGACCAAGAAGAGACGTTTTCTTTGCTCTACAACGTAACTTTGTGAAAATAACATGTCTGTGGTTGTTTTCTGATCCCTCCTTCGTTTCTTCATGTCTTCTGTTTGTGTCTCTCTCTCGGAGTGATGTTGTTACTGAAGCCGACTCTGACCCCTCACTGAGCGGGTCGGTGCGGAGAAACACTCCGTTACCTCCGACAGCTGAGCGGTATCGCTTCTCGGCCTTTTGGCTAAGATCAAGTGTAGTATCTGTTCTTATCAGTTTAATATCTGATACGTCCCCTACCCGGGGACCATATATTAAATAGATTTTTGGAACAGGGAGTAAAATCTAAAATCTGAAAACATTCATGGAATACATAGAAAACAGTATCACAGAGTGACACATATTTTTAGAACTTTATAGCAAAGTATGTCACAATAAGTAGAAAATATGTTGAAAGACTGACGGCATAGGTCTCACTTTGAGCGATGATTTAGAAAATTATGCTCAAATTTAATTAATTTTCACAAAACTATAATGGATCACAGTTTAGTTCTTATAAAAGACTTTGATAAAGTGAGTAACTTACAGGTTTAATCCATTTTCAGTTTCAATAATTTTCATGTTACGCCATGTGATGATTTTAGGCATAATACAACAAATTGTCACATAATTTCTGATACCAATGAAAAATCTAAAAACAACATGTTTCTATAAAGATGAGAGTTAGTAGAGCAAATATCAACCTTTTTTGTGCCTCTTATTTAAATTTTTTACAAAACCCCTTTTTCTGGTATACATGTCACTGACCCAAACACAAATGAATGAGGACAAAAAACAGCAAAGCAAAAGTAAAAAAAAAAGTCCAAATATGTTAGTTTACTTTTGGTCAACCAGTAGAGATCCTGCAGTCAGCTGCTTCGGTCTTTCTCTTTATAGTCGTCACAACCAAACGGTTTCTCTTCTGTATTGACCTCCATGTATACTTTAAGGCTTTTCTCTGGTTTAAATCTTTTCCCACAAACATCACAGCTGAAGTGTTACACTTCTGTGTGGATCTTCATGTGTCGTTTAACTTCATTCTTTAGTTTAAATTTTTTCCCACAAACATCACAACCGAAGGGTCTCTCTTCTGTATGGACTGCCATGTGTGTTTTAAGCACTCCCTTTTTTTTAAAGCTTTTCCCACAAACATCACAGCTGAAGGGTTTCACTTCTGTATGGACTGCCATGTGTGTTTTAAGCACTCCCTTTTTTTTAAAGCTTTTCCCACAAACATCACAGCTGAAGGGTTTCACTTCTGTATGGACTGCCATGTGTTTGTTAAGGGTATCCTTTAGTTTAAATCTTTTCCCACAAACATCACAGCTGAAGGGTTTCACTTCTGTATGGACTGCCATGTGTTTGTTAAGGGTATCCTTTAGTTTAAATCTTTTCCCACAAACATCACAGCTGAAGGGTTTCACTTCTGTATGGACTGCCATGTGTTTGTTAAGGGTATACTTTAGTTTAAATCTTTTCCCACAAACATCACAGCTGAAGGGTCTCTCATCTGTGTGGACTGCCATATGTGGTTTAAGCATTGCCTTTAGTTTAAATCTTTTCCCACAAACATCACAGCTGAAGGGTCTCTCTTCTGTATGGACCGTCATGTGTCTGTTAAGGGCTGCCTTTAGTTTAAATCTTTTCCCACAAACATCACAGCTGAAGGGTCTCTCTTTTGTGTGGACCTTCATGTGTTTGTTCAGGATTTTCTTTAATGAAAATCTTTTCCCACAAACATCACAGCGGAAGGGTTTCTCTCTTGTATGTACTACCATGTGTGATTTAAGATAAGCTTGTCGCTTAAACCTTTTGTAATAAAATGAGCAGCCAAACAGTCTCTCTACTGAGTGAACTTGCATATGCTGTTTCTCCCCTGTGTGGGTCTTCATGTGAATCTTCAGATCCCACTTTTTTTTAAACATTTCCCCACACTCAGAGCAGCTGATGGGTTTTTCATTACTGTCACATTTTCTAACATTTGCATCACCTTCATGTATTTTCACATCTAACTGGGCCACTCTGGTTTCATGATAATCATCTTCACTGATTTCAGTATCAGAGGAGTCTGAGGCCTCTTCCTCTGGATCTGGATCTGGTCGAAGAGGACTCTGTGGATCACAGCTCCTGGCCGGTTCATTCATCTCTTCATCCTCACTCTTCACCTGAAACGGCCTCACAGGGTTCCTGGTCTCCTCCAGTCCTGGTACCTGGTCCTCCTCCTGTTCCTGTTTAAGGACTGGACTCTCTGAATCCTCCGGATCCGGACTGGAGGTGAACTCAGGAGGAACCTCTTTTTTCACCATCAGCTGCTGAACATCTGGAGGAAACGATTCAATAATGAATCCTCTTTATTAGCTACAATATGAACACAGTTATTCCTCCAGCTGCTTCATTCTACATCTGCCAAACACAGTCCTCAGCCTTTCTCACTCATAAAAACAACCGACCCGTTTTGTGGATCAGGACTCAGGGCTGCAGCAGCTCCAGCTGGCTCCTCTGCCGGTCGATCTCCTGCCTGAACCCCGAAGCCTCCTCCTCATATCCGGCTACCATTCTGTCCACGGCCGCTAAGATCTCCCGGCAGGCGGCGGCGAGTCTGTCGGTGACAAAACCCTGCAGGACTTCTGCTGTGGACATTTTAGCTCCTTCACTTTCCAGCTGAGGGACTAAAGACCATCAGTCCTGTTTGTGTGCAGCAAATATACGGATATTATCAGTATGAGACACTTTATCAAAACATTTCCTATATTATTTTTTTAAACATTGATTCAATGTGGTCCTTAACCTGTAATTTGCCCTTTAAGGTAACATTTGTGACTTTCTAACTACTGTCTTAACCCTCCACCCTCCATATCATTGATAAAACTTGCTGACTTGTGATTGACCTCTGAAATCACCAACACTACCCCAACAAATAGCACTTACTGCTCTCAGAACACAAGTCTGCGCTTCAGTTGGGGAAACTTTGGTGACAAATGCATCAATTCAGCTGATCTGACGAAATGTATTAATTTTTGTCCAAATTCCATCCAGGACAACCCCAAAGAGAAGCACTTGTACAACAGGAAGTCTTCCGTCTTTTTATTTGAAATGATCATTGTTGCATTCTAAGAAGAAGTTGTTGTCTTTGTCAGTCAGCACTGCTCCAACAAGTAGCACTTACTGAATTCAACAGTCAAGTCAGTGCTCAAGTTAAGGTCACATTTGTGACTTTCAGACTGCTTTCTTTGCCCCCAATTGATTAATTGATAAAACTTGTTGTCCTGGTGATTGAATAAAAGACAGAATTGCATTCCTCATTTTTTTTGTCCAATTTCCATCCAGGACAACCCCAAAGAGAGGCACTTATGCACAAAGACGTCATCAGTGTCTCTGATTGGAGTGATCTGAGTTAGATCTGAAGAAAACGTGGCTCCAAGACTTACTGTTGTTTTTGTCAATTCACACTGAAAGTGGAAAAAGAGACCAATTGAATTGATTAAGTCACATTAAGCTTTCATTTTTACCTCACTTAGGATCTTCTCTTCAAGAGTCTATGCAGCAACTTTCCACTTGTGTCATCGTTCCAATGGACTCCCTTTCAGGCTTCTACCTGAATTTATCTTCTACCTGAATGAAACCACTCCCACAGCTGCCTGCCTACTTAGTTTGGGCGGTTTCAATGGTCTTGGTAATGGTTTGTAATGAAGAACACATTTAGTCCATCAGGAACAGACAACGATCCTCTTAAATTCATGAGGTCCGTTAGCATATGATGAGAGGACTGTTAACTGCAGTGATTAGGGATTAGGGTTGTGTTGTTGTAGCTGATCTGAAGAAATATATTTAAAATTGCAAATCATCATCATTTTTACTGAATTTCTGAGCAGGACAACCCCAAAGAGAAGGATTTATGTAGAAAGGAATAATTGTAGCTGTCTGAGTTAGAGCTTGCTGTTGTGTTTGTCAGTCAACAAATAGCTGAGCTGTGTAGTTGTGTTGTGCATGAAAAGCAGCAGTCAGCTCTGCCTGGATACAACAGTGGTCAGGGCTGTATGATGTATGTTTATACTGAAACTCTGACAGCTCTCCTCCATCTCCCTCTTTTACTTACTCTGGGTTCCAGGCCTCGTTGGTGCAGTAGGCAGTGTGTCAGACTCATAATCTGAAGGTGTTGAGTTGGAGCTTCACACCTTTAGTTCCACTTCCAGGCCATGGAAGCAACAATGAGAAGTCATTTCCACTGTGTGCTGTGCTGAAACAGCTCTGTTGGTAGAGTCCCTGGTTCAATCCTGGATTTTAGTACCTGTGGTGTGTCTTTTTTAATTAATGAGAGATAAAAAGCTATTTAGGAAATGTCAAGGTGCCAAACAAACCAACATTTTCTACGGACGGAGTGGCAATATTTCAACATGTCAAAGGAATTTTGGTCGGACGGTCAAAAGTAGACCAAAACAACTTTGTCCCAAACACACCTTGCTGCAGTGGAGGTTAAAGAAAAGCTACAGAAAGAGGACATGACCTGACTGTGTGTCACATAAATGTATGAATCCAATCTGTTAAAGTGAAGCTGAAATGAATCCTTGTAGCTTTAATTGTTCAGCAGCATGACTTGTCATGATACTGAGGTTGTGTCCTGTTTGGGGGTCACCACAGAGGAGGAGCTAGTGAGGACAGGCAGCATTATCAATGTCCTCATCTCATCCAGAAGGTTTCATCAGACAGATAAGTGATTTAGCTGTCAGGCTCCAGTGTCATGGGAGACATCTGTAGATCATAAGCCATTTAAAAAAAAAATCCAGTTTGATGATGATTGGAAATGTCTGTTTATTGTTTATCACTTGTTAGGATCCCTGTTAGCTGTCACTGAGGCAGCAGATACTCTTCCTGGGGTCCAAATGAAAATGCACATCTGCAGTCAAACAGGCTCACAAACCACTTTACCATCAATCTCAACTGTATACACATTACACTTCCATTACCAGATCCTCTGTATATAGATGAATGTTGCAGTGGTGCTGTGGCTTAGCTGGTCAAAGCACCTGTCTTGTGAGAGTCATGATGGTCAGCTACTGATGTTGGAATATTTTAAGATCCTCTGTACATTGCTGTATATCAGAGTGGTGCTGTGGCTTAGTTGGTCAAAGCGCCTGTCTAGTAAACAGGAGAACCTGGGTTCAAATCCCAGCAGCACCTATTTTAAGGTTGTTGAGATAAACCCATGTAACTTCTTCTGCAGGAGTTCCATTAAAACTCTCTGACCAATCAGGTAACTGCAGAGTCTTCATGTCTCCCTTTGGAACATCCTGCAGTCGATGGTGCCAAAATCCTCCAGCTACAGACCTGTAACCCGTCCTCACCACAGCTGTACATCTGTTACACCCTGTAGTTGTCTCGGGGAAAGGGAAGCTTATTGTCATATAGTGATGGGATGGCTCCATACTCCAGAACATCCCTGTGAACCCGGTCATACACCTTCGCCAGATCAAATCTTGGGGTTCCACATGTCCACTATAATTCAAGTGGATAAGACAAGTCAATCACAATCACAAGTTTTATCAGTTTTTAGGGTGTGGGGGTTAAGAACATCTGAATTAGTTTGAAAGTCACAATTGTTACCTTAACCTTAGCATTTAAAGAAACGCATCATCAGCAAACACCAGCTGCTGTTTTCACCCAGGTGGCTGCTACATGGGTTCAACTTGTGACTGTGGTGTTGTCAGTGAAAAGGCTTCTGGTACAAACTCCTAAACTACTTCAAGGACTCTGTAGCTGGCCAGTATGGGGATTGAACCCATGACCTTATTTATGCATGGCGTTATTAGCACCACTCTCTAACCAGCTGAGCTAACCGGCCTGCTTGGGTGCTTCTAAGGCTTATTATAAAAGTATACAGAATAAATAGCAGCTTGAACTTTTTGGAAAATTCAGCACGCTAGCATCGGCTGCTGGCTTAGCATGTATTTGTATCAATAAGCCTCTCAGCTGTTCTGAATGGTGACAGTGGGGCAGCCTTTGTGTTTACATCTGAATCACATGTGATTTTGGAAATTCTTCAAAGCAACTTCAAAGGAGGAGTTTCATTCTGTGAGTACTGTGACATCATCAGTCCAGAGTGATTTCTGTGTGTCTGCGCTCATCCATTTGAAGGGAACGTGAGAGAGTGTGTATGCATCTGTGTCATGTGGGAGATCAATGAAAGGCAGGAAATGCCTTTGATCTCCAGTGATGTCACACAGTCTCATTGTGGAGTTATTAGTTGTTGATGTTGTTCTGTAAAAATCTGCATCAGTGAAACATTCATTCCAGACTGATATTATCTGTGTCATGGTGTTCAGAGATTTCAGCAGCTCACATCCAACACAGAGACTCTGAGCAGGCCCACCTGGTCTTAGACCCAGACCGAGACCCAGACCTAAATCCAAACCCAGGAGACAGAGGTTGAGTGAGTCAGTGAGGAAGAAGCTGCTCGTTCTCCTTCAACAGTTTGATCTGAGGAAAAGTCACTTCCTCTTTTCAGGAATCAATTAAACAAAGACCGTCCCTGGATGGGCTCGAACCACCAACCTTTCGGTTAACAGGCGAACGCGCTGACCGATTGCGCCACAGAGACATGATGACATTTGGAGATAGTTCAAGATGGTCTGACGTTTAGGATAATTCCACCAAGAACAGCAGGCTGCAACATGGACAGACCAAAGTTAGGTGAATGTGCACTCTGTGGTGGAGGTCATGAGAAAAAATGGGAGGAGTCTTTGATGTCATGGTGGCATTACAGAATCTTTTTTTTTCTTTTTTTGCTTCCACAAGATACCAACTTTCTTCCAAAAGCTCAAGCAGCTGCTCCAGGTGAGGCTAGAACTCACAACCTCAGTATCACTCTGCAGGTTACTGTCATATAAGTCATACTGTCATATCTAAAGCCTGAGGGCCCTCAGACAAAGAAGCTGGGTAACAGCACAGACTGTCAGGAGTGGTATTTGAACCCTCAATTCCAGAGGAGACTGTCACCTGAACACAGCACCTTCAAAAGTCCACAGCACTTGTTGTGGCCAGTATGGGGATTGAACCCATGACCTTGGCGTTATTTGCACCACGCTCTAACCAGCTGAGCTAACCGGCCTTCCACATCCAGCTCTTCCACAAAAGGGAGACATGAAGACTCTGCAGTTACCTGATTGGTCAGAGAGTTTTAATGGAACTCCTGCAGAAGAAGTTACATGAGTTTATCTCAACAACCTTAAAACAGGTGCTGCTGGGATTTGAACCCAGGTTCTCCTGTTTACTAGACAGGCGCTTTGACCAGCTAAGCCACAGCACCACTCTGATGTACAGGGATGTACAGAGGATCTTCAAATATTCCAACATAAGTAGCTGACCATCATGACTCTTACAAGACAGGTGCTTTGACCAGCTAAGCTGGTCAAAGCACCTGCTGGTCACAGGTCACCTGCACTTTTGGCAACAGTCAGAGCTCCAGACACAATAACTGATTGTAAAACCCATAATGTCTTGTAGCCAACAGAAGTGCCTCACTCTCATGACTCTTACCAAAGTTTGTCTCCTATGAAAAGGCACTCACCAATTTCCTTCTGCTAAACACAGGACCGTGCAACATCATGCAATATCAGCCAAAGACACATTCCACTGTTATGAATATAATTCTTGTAATGTAAATTACAATGACATTAAAGGCAATTGTGATTCTGAGGATGGATGAAAGGTCTTAGGCGCCAGACTCAAGACCTTTCCTGCACAAATGGGCCCTGAACCCTGGACCCTCAGATCTGGACTTTGGCAACTTGGCTTGTGGAAGACTCATGGTTTCATTATTTCATAGATCAGTGTCACCTATCATTGCTGTGGAGTCTATAATGTGAACCACTAAACGGTTAGTGGGTTAGTGGTTAAAAGTCTGATGCTCTACTGACTGAGCTACTCAGGCTTCTGATTGGTGTATAATTGGACGAGCCCTCTTCTTAACAGAAGATTTTAGTTTTTTTTCTACACAAGAGTTTAGTTCTTTGGAGATATGGCAATAATAACTTCCTGTATTACAGCTTTTACTTGCAGTCTCTGGACTAGAGAAACAGTAGTTTAGAGTAAGAGTCATGATGGTCAGGCACTGATATTGGCAACACAACACAATGGGCTCATCCAGGATTTGTACCCTGGACCTCTCGCACCCTAAGCAAGAATCATACCGCGAGAGACTTTCTCAGCATAACATTTATGGCATTCAAAATGTTTTAAACCGTATTTATCATACAGTCAGACTTTTTCTGAGGGGGAGAACTTCTCAGTCATCAAAGCTCTCACACAGAGCATTGATCATACATTACAACATTTATAGTACAGTCAGAAAACCAAATCTGCAGGACAACCACAAGAAATGACCAATTTCACTATTCATCAACAACAGGATGATGTTCCCTCTGTTCCTCAAAGGGACTTCACCAAGATTGAAACCTGCCATGTCCAGCTGTCTCTGATCACTAACATCACTGGCTGGAACTCAAAACTAAACTAAACTCAAAGAGTTTAACTAAATCTAAATATGTTATGAATGACAGATTTAAAGTCCAGAGTGCTAACGATGACACCATGGAACCACATGTAGCTGTGTGAAGTTTGCTGTCTGTGTTACTTGAAGTATCCTGACAAGACACCAGTTGAACATAATCTTCAATCAGTGTCAACGGTGTGGCCAACTTTGTGTCCTTTTAATTAAATTTAGCGTCTGTTCCTGGAGTTAATGGAGACTTTTGTGGAGGAACTGACAGGAAAGCGCACATCACTCTGCAGCTATCAACAGCAGATGCTGCAGTGAGCCCCGTCCCAAAGCCCTCACTTGTTCAGTCTATTTATGAAACATTTCAGAAGTCACAGTCTGACCCCTGTGGTTCATACTTTACAGTATGTTTTCAGTCAGACCTGCTGATCTGCAGTGATGGGCTGTGTGTGTTTATGGGGGGTGTAGCTCAGTGGTAGAGCATTTGACTGCAGATCAAGAGGTCCCCAGTTCAAATCTGGGTGCCCCCTCCCAAACACTACATGGTTTCATGCACATGCACAAGCTCCAGCTGACTGTGATGTTTCTCATTTTTCTCATCTCAGCATAGGCTGTCAGGGGTGGGATTTGAACCCACAGCATCAGAGGAGACTACAGCTCAGCCAGCTATGAGCAGAGTGGCGCAGCAGAAGTGTGCTATACCACCATTGCATGAAAATGCAATGGTGTGGTAGAAATCGAACCCGGGTCAACTGCTTGGAAGGCAGCTATGCTCACCACTATACCACCATTGCATGAAAATGCAATGCTATGCTCACCACTATACCACCATTGCATGAAAATGCAATGGTGGTATAGTGGTGAGCATAGCTGCCTTCCAAGCAGTTGACCCGGGTTCGATTCCCAGCCATTGCAGTTTACCTGTAAGTCTACAATTTAACTTTGTGTTTTACGTTTGTTTTCCTTCGAGAAATCCTGAGATCCCGAAATCCTGTAGATCTCAGGCCGATGGTGCCAAAGCGCTCCAGCTACAGACCTGTAACCCGTCCTCACCACAGCTGTACATCTGTTACACCCTGTAGTTGTCTCAGGGAAAGGGAAGCTTATTGTGATGGGATATATAGTGACGGGATGGGATGGCCGAGTGGTCTAAGGCGCCAGACTTAAGTTACGCTACTTCCTGTGAAGTGGGGAATTCTGGTCTCTGAATAGAGACAACTGACAACTGAAAACTCTAAAGCCTGTGGCTCCCTGTGGTAGAAATGGACAGCAGTTGTTGGACTAAGGATAACTTAGCTGTGACTGAATCATATGTACAGGCTGAGTTAGATGGTCAGGCACTGATAGTGGCGACATAGCTAGCAGCTTCAAAGGAAGCTTGAGCTACCACTGAGCTACATCCCCTGCATGCTGGATTTAACTATAACTCAGCTACGTTACACAGACAAGTACTTGCAGCTAATGGCTCGTTGGTCTAGAGGTATGATTCTCGCTTTGGGTGCAAGAGGTCCCATCATGACTCTTACCAAAGTTTGTCTCCTGTTAAAAAAGGGCAATCACCAAATTTCCATCTGCTCAACACAGCAACAAACACTAAACAACTGTTTCTCTAGTCCAGAGACAGCAAGCAAAAGCTGTATGGCAGAACCATGATTGTCTTTTGAGCTTCATTAACAGAGTGCACTCTACTGTGGAGGTCATGAGAAAAAGTGGGAGGAGTCTTTGATCTCTTTGATGTCATTAGAACCTTTGTGACATCACAGAATCAGCATCTCCTTTGATGGTTACTGATGGAACAGGAAAAGGTCAGATCCTGATATAATCTTGTGAATCCACAAGTATGCCTTTCTTTGTTTGTGTACCAACAGCCTGAGCTCTGGTTCTGACTTTGTTTTGATGAACCTCATTATTTACACACAGCACTTTCAGGACGATGGTGATTGACCCCGTGACATAAATAAGTTATCATGCACCTGCGGGGTGTACCAGGTAGGAGGTTCACTATCCAAAGTCAGTAGTATTTGAAGATGACATCATTACAATAGTAGCAATGCCATGCTGAAGCTGCACTAGCTGAAGAGGGAAGATCTTCGGTCTTCCACCGTATTCACACCAGAGATGATTTTGCACCATCATCTTTGGAAGAGTTTGGTTCACATATTTTACAAAAGACTTTGTCAGGAGTGGGATTTGAACCCACATCTCCATTCAGAGACCAGAATGCCCTTTAGTGCAAGAAGGAGCTAACCTTGAGTCTGGCGCCTTAGACCACTCGGCCATCCTGACATATGGACCTAGCTCAAGTATCCCCTCAGTGTAGTCATTCTACCAAATTACTAACTGAACACAAACATATACGTGATGACAAAACAACAGCCATTGAATGCCACTTAAAACCAAAAATCTCCTCGTGTTTTGCCCCCACCCCCATTTTTTAAACCACACTTCAAAACATCATAATGAAGTTACAGCAAAGCCCTGAACAAATACAGCAGGTCTAGACCAAACTCTTTATGAAATTATTTTGACTATTATTTTGAGAGCAGGAGGAGGGGATATACAATACATTAAGTTGAAGAGTCTGGGGTTCATAACGTCAAATGATAATGATGATATGATAAAGTCAACAGGTGTCTGCAATGATAAAGTCAAATGAATCAGATCCAGAATGAAGGGTTCTTTTTCACCTTCTGACTTGGCAAAAGCAGTGCAAAAAATCACTGCAAATGCATTGCAACATGCAGTGCAAAACCAACACCACACTGCAAAATGCAGTGAAAAGGTGAGGGGAAAGAAAATATACCACACTGCAAGCGTGCTGTAAATTTGTCTGACATATAAGCTACCTTTTTAAAAAATATCTGAATTCCAGTAAGGCTGACTGCACATCTGAAGGCTCTGTGTTAAAACTCTGTTGGGATCAGTGCTGGTGCTCTCAAAGTTTGTAGGTCAACAAGGCCTCATGGTGACAGTTTAATTTGGTTAATGAACTTAATGAACAGCGTTAGAAGAAGACTCTGAGTCTGACTACAAGTTTTTCTCCAGGTTGTCTCTGAAACCATGTGTGTGTCAGTGAATACTTGCGCTCCTCACAGTTGTGTGTCATTTTCTCAAGGTTTTGAAGTATTGATGAGTTAGTTACATCTAACCCAGCTACGTTAGACAGGTATCTGAGGAGCTCAGTCATCTGGGAGAGTCTCTGAGTAGAAAAGCTGCTCCTTTCTGATGCAGGCTGGGGGGCTCACAGTGGGCGGAGTCTGCAAACTGTAGTGAAAGTGCACATCGTTCTGCAGCTCTCAACAGCAGATGCTGCAGTGAGCCCCGTCCCAAAGCCCTCACCTATTCAGTCTATTTATGAAACATTTCAGAAGTCTCAGTCTGACCCCTGTGGTTCATACTTTACAGTTTGTTTTCAGTCAGACCTGCTGATCTGCAGTGATGGGCTGTGTGTGTTTGTGGGGGGTGTAGCTCAGTGGTAGAGCATTTGACTGCAGATCAAGAGGTCCCCAGTTCAAATCTGGGTGCCCCCTGCCAAACACTACATGTTTTCATGTGCAAGCACAATCTCATAACCCAGAGGTCAATGGATCAAAACCATCCTCTGCTATTCTAACACACTCAATGTCTCTTCATTTAGCTGGAAAATGTCAGGAGTTTTTCAGCAGCACTGATTAACAGGAAAACATGCAGAATGTCATTTATCACTTTCTCCAGTAATGTGTACAGTTGTCACTGTGCTGCTCCTGACTCAGTGATGCTGTTGGATGCTTATAGGGCCTCCGTTCTTAAAGTGTGGGCTCCACCCCACTGGTGGGGAACAGAGACATGACAGGTGGGGCGTGACAAACTGGAGGAAATGTTCTCATCCTCTTAGATGAGTCCTAACTCAGCTCTGTCATACTTTAATGCCTTGCAGATTCTCAAACATGGTGTGTCTCTCCCCAAATGGGAAACTTGGTCCATGGAAACAACAAACCATTGTTGGCAGGATTTGAACCTGCACAGGGAAACCCCAATGGATTTCTAGTCCATCACTCCACTTGGCCACAACAACACACAGACTCTGAGCAGGCCCAACTGGTCTTAGACCCAGACCCAGACCCAGACCTAAATCCAAACCCAGGAGACAGAGGTTGAGTGAGTCAGTGAGGAAGAAGCTGCTCGTTCTCCTTCAACAGTTTGATCTGAGGAAAAGTCACTTCCTCTTTTCAGGAATCAACTTCTACCATCTGTCCACTAGATGGAGATAACTGAGCATCAACTGAGAACTGAGTTCTTCATCATCTGGAAACAGACAGCATTGTTTTCTTCAGCTGGAGCTCTTTGTTCAAATCTACATTGAGATTCAGAGCCAAATGTTTTTCCTTTTCTGGATTTACTTCATCATTTCAGTGACTCTGTGGATTCAGCTGACAAATGCAAAATACAACCAACATTTAAACGATGACGTGTTGAAACAAAACTTTATTGATTCCGACTCCGCCCACACCAGAAAGGAGGAACGCCCTCTGCCAGCAGCGGCAAACAGCCGCCTGGCTGCAAACCAGGAATCCTCACTGCCAGATCATATGGGACGTGACTGTACGACCCAATGGAGCTGAACAGAGAGGCGATCCCTGATGATCACCTCACATAAGAAGCATGTCAGCTATTTTTCCAACATCTTCTCACTCCCAATGCGTCAATAAGCTGACGAAGGGTCAGTGTCCCTTTCCGTCACAAGCAGACTCAGGGGGGGACCCTTTTTTGGGTAACCCGACTGACTGACACAGAACTCCCATAACGTTGTTGGGGTCACTTCACTTTGTGTCGGGTTTTTTTACACAGTAGTTCCTGGGGTGATATTCCCAGGTGGTGTTATCCCAACCAGGACATTCGGAAATCCAGCGTGTTTTAAAGGTTTGATTTTTGTTCAATTAAATGCCCCAAATTACAGCTGATTTGTTTCTCATTCGAGTATTACATATTCGTTGGTGTCGCGTGGGAGCGCGATAAGACAGGAAATACCTTTGATCTCCAGTGACGTCACACAGCCTCGCTGTGAGGTCAGTAAACAGTTGATGTTGTCAGTGAAACATTCATTCATCCTCAGAGTCATCTGCTTCTACCGATCTCCATTTTCATTTCCAACCACTCAGAGAGACAAGAACACACACAGACACACTCTGACTAACCAAACCATTCCAGGAACAATCAGGATGATTCTGGCTCAGGGTGTGACAGGTCCGGGGTTCAAATCCCAGATGAGCCCTTTGTCAGCTGTTGTAAGAAGTGAAAAAGCCTCCTAAATGTGGAGGGAGGCCGACTCTGTCAGAGAGCAGTGTGCATTCTAGCTTCCTTTAGCTGTCAGCCTCTGATCATCAACTCTTCAGCTTCTATGACTTCAACAATTCCTTCTGAATGCAGTCTGAGGCAGTGATTGTGAAACTTTCATTCAGACAGAGATCCCACATTCAGAAGAAAACAGCCACACACAAACAAAGTCATCATGAACAGCCTACATGGAGCCTAAATGAAAAGAAGCAGGAACTAAAGTGTGAAAATAATGATGAACAAAGTGTGACACAGAGAGGCTGCAGCCTGGTGTGGACTATAACGTCAGAAAATGGATCAGTCTGTGACACGGAGCACTAAAGTTGGAAGGCAACAGTCAGAAGTGTCTGAGTTCAGCTGAGCTGAGAGTCTCTTGCACGACTCTGCCAGAAAATCATTGGACTGTATTAAATCAATCATTTGACCTTTATTTATACAGCACTTTTCAAACGAATAACAATGTTGCACAAAGTGCCTTATGGATAAAAATATAAAAATAAACAAGATAATATCCCCCACCTGGGCCATCCACTCAGACAGAGACACTCAGATTAAACAAGACATTATGTTTGTCTTACAAAGGTCATTTTGTACACAAAATAAAAATTGTCCTTTCAGAAGGTAAACTGCTGCAGTGTCCTCTGAGTTCTGCTCTTTTAGCATTTTAGCACTGACAGTAACGTGTTTCACAAGAAAATGTTTTATACCAACAAAAGAAAATGCTTCTAGAAATGTTCCCAAAGCAGCCCAAAGGGTCCAGAAGAAGCTGAACCTAAACCCCAGGTGGAGTTTGGAGGAGCTGGCTGAGAGGAGAGGAGGACTTGAGGAGTCTCTGGGATCATGGTGGACTGGACTCTGTTCTCAGACCAGTTCTGATTCCTCTGTCAGTCTCTGCTGGATGAAGCTCTCCTCTCCACCTCCCAGGAACATGGTCCAGAGTCTGGACAAGCTGCTGCTGCAACATCTGGATCATCAGGAAGCAGCTGATCCTCCATCAGCACACACTTTCCTCTTCACCACCACTTCCACCTGTGTAGAGAAGAAGAGAGCAGATCCATCAGTGTTTCCTGACTCTGTCCATCAGCTGTCAGTCAGTGATGCAGATCCAGCATAAAGACCTGCAGGGACTTCAGTCCTGTTCAGTCCAGATGTGCAGCAGCTGCTTCCTCTCAGCTCATGTTAACGTGTTGGAGTGAACACACTGAGCTGGAAACTCACAGACCTCAAGTCTGCTGACTCAGCACATTTCTCTGAGTCCACAGTGGAGATAAAGAGCTGAGTCATGAAGGTTCATCACTTTACTGATGATTTTCTGAAGGTCCATTTAGACTGAGAGAGTCTGACAGACAGACAGACAGACAGACAGACAGACAGACAGACAGACGGGATTCTGGTCTGCAGAAAGATTACATGGTGACAGTGTGATGAAAGAAGATCAGTGATGTGCAGCTTTCAGTCAGACTGATCTCAGAGCTGTGACAGATGAACCTGATCAGAGAACAAACAGTCTCAGCTCAGATCTGACAGTTTGATGGACGAGGACCAGAATCTGAACATCTCTGAGTTCTTCAGCTGGAATCTGCTTCATTTGATGGTCACATGGTCACAACAGTCCTCTGACTGATCTGATTGGCTGACTGTTTTCTCTCTGTCTTTCTGTCTAATCCTGAAATCTGTTTCTGTTCTGCTCTCACAACTTCAGTGAGGAGTTTGAAGGTTCACAGGAAACACTGAGTCTTTGCTCTGATATTGGATTTAAACAATATTACTGAAAGGAACATGAACTGACTCCAACTGTACTGACCTCAGAGTCTCCAGTCTGAAGTCTGGACTCTTCACAAGATCAGACAGATCCTTCAGGTCTGAATCCTTCAGGTTGTTCTCACTCAGGTCCAGTTCTCTGAGATGGGAGGGGTTGGACTTCAGAGCTGAGACCAGAGAAGAACAGCTGATCTCTGACAAACTGCAGTTCTCCAACCTGAGTAAAGAATAAAATACTAATTTCCTGCTTGAAAGTGTTCAGTGTCTCTTCATCTGTTCAGAATATGAAAGTCACACAGCTGAACCAACAGGAAGCAGCTTCACAACAGTCCAATACAAACACTGACAAGATTTACTGAGAAAATGAAACAACACTGTAAAGAACCTGAACTGACTTAGACTGTCAACATTGTGAATATAAACTGTGTGAAATTAAAGTCATTTTCAAATGAGTGAAAATCAGTTTTAAAAAGTTTAAATGTTTAAAACCTGAAGAAGATTTTCCCTCATAAATATAAACCTGTCTGCAGGTCAGAGTCACCACAACTGTAACATCATATTAATCTGAGAGCAGAAATAAAACATGAGTCTGACCTCAGAGTCTCCAGTCTACAGTGAGGACTCTCCAGAAAACCACACAGATCCTTCAGTCCTGAATCCTTCAGGTCACTCCAACTCAGGTCCAGTTTTCTGAGATGGGAGGGGTTGGACTTCAGAGCTGAGACCAGAGAAGAACAGCTGATCTCTGACAACCTGCAGCTCTTCAACCTGAGTAAAGAATAAAAGATGTGACTTTAGGAGACAAAGTTCCTGCTTGAAAGCAGGATAACGGTGCAACTGCTCCCCCAACAGACCAAGCTCTTAATATACATCATGTCTTAAAACATTAACATGTCAGATTGTTATTTTAACACGCTAGCTGTACTGGAGAAAAAAAAAAAAAACAAAAAAAAAAAACAAAACAAAAACATCTATGGTCTCTCTCATTGTCCCTTCTGTTGGAGAAATGATCCCACTGAATGGCCGGAGGTGACACATATCAATATTTAAAACCACCTGATGGAGTCCCCCAGTAAGATTTTAAAATAGCTTTTTATAACTCAACATTTCATTCCTCACAGAAGCAGTGCTGCATTCAGCCTCATTGCTTTTTGTTATTCTCACTGTTTCTTCACGGGTCGGTAAACAATCATATCGAAGTTTAAATTAAATATAGCAACCAATCTATATCAATTTCAGGCTTAAAAATACAACTTTCTTAAAAATCACGCCAACTCCCGGTTAAGGTCCGGCCCCTTACGAGTACGAATTCGGATACAGATAATGCAGATGGTTGAAAGGATACGGATGCGAATAATGGTGTACTCGCTTATCCCTATGAGGTATGTTTGGAGCCACCTTATTTCCACTGCTGCAGTGTGTTGGTCATGTACATTCATGTAACTGCTTTGGGGTCAGTGGTTCATGTAAACATTATTATTCTAATAATGGACCAGGTGGGAAGGTTCCTTGGAAAATGAAAGCATTAGTTCTGACAATCTGTTTGATATTCAAACTAAATTGGCATCATGACTGAAATATCCCAAACTCAACCAATAGAGCCATGTTACATGTGGATGATTCTATTCTATTGGCCAAGTAAGAAAAAATGTTCACATTATGCTGAACATTGTTCCAAAACCGTGCTGGAAGTGGAGACTAATGGAGAACCAAGACAAAACATAACTGGTGCATTTTAGGCCAAAATCAAGTGTGAGAAGTTGAATGTTGGGACAGTAATGCTGTCCTACACTGATCAGTATAAATGTCTTTGCATGACGTTGGACCAACACATGACATTTAACCCAGCTGTCAGTGTTTTAGCTCAGTCTGCAGGTAGAGCCCTGGGTTCTGGACTGAACAATAAACAGTTTTCAAATGTGACTTTCAAACATTTAACTGTTAAAACCTGAAGAAGATTTTCCCTCATAAATATAAACCTGTCTGCAGGTCAGAGTCACCACAACTGTAACATCATATTAATCTGAGAGCAGAAATAAAACATGAGTCTGACCTCAGAGTCTCCAGTCTACAGTGAGGACTCTTCAGAAAACCACACAGATCCTTCAGTCCTGAATCCTGCAGGTCGTTCTGACTCAGGTCCAGTTCTTTGAGATGGGAGGGGTTGGACTTCAGAGCTGAGACCAGAGAAGAACAGCTGATCTCTGATAACCTGCAGTTTCTCAACCTGAGTGAAGAATAAAAGATGTGACTTTGGGAGACAAAGTTCCTGCTTGAAAGTGTTCAATGTTTCATCATCTGTTCAGAGCTGAAGGTTTAGAAAGTAGAAGTTTAGAAAATGAAAGTCAAACAGCTGAACCAACAGGAAGCAGCTTCACAACAGCCAAACAGCTCTCATTAATATTAATAACAAAAATCTGCTGCATCGTGACTCCACCTCTTAAACTCTACCAGCTCCACCTGTGACTCCATCTGTACAAACTCATGTTCATTAGAGAATCTACTAAACATTCTCAAGTTTTAAAAGACAACAAATATGTCAGACTGAACTCTGGAGAAAGGTCAACACATGGTTCACAACATCTGGAACATTTTCACTTCATTCAGCTGTGACCATGTTTAACAAACATGCTGAGTTTGGTCTGAATCTTTCAGTCAGTCCGCTTTAGTCACATGACTTTATAGTCGTGTTGGAACAAGAAAACACTGAACATATATTTGTTCATGTCAGTGTGGGAAAATGTTTCAAGTTTTAAATCTGTAGTTCAACATTTCTCTGCTACAGTGACTGGACTAAACCAGAGAAGAAGAAAACAGACGTCAGCATGAAGATCCTCAGTGAGGATCAGTATAATATCAGCCTGATGTCTGCAGGTCAGAGTCACCACAACTGTAACATCATATTAATCTGAGAGCAGAAATAAAACATGAGTCTGACCTCAGAGTCTCCAGTCTACAGTGAGGACTCTTCAGAAAACCACACAGATCCTTCAGTCCTGAATCCTTCAGGTCGTTCCAATTCAGGTCCAGTTCTCTGAGATGGGAGGGGTTGGACTTCAGAGCTGAGACCAGAGAAGAACAGCTGATCTCTGACAACCTGCAGTTGTCAAATCTGAATAATGAATAAAAGATGCAGATAAAATCATTGATAATCAGTCAGATATGTTCAGAAGACTTTAAATCAAAGTGCCACCACATTCTGTCTGGATGTTTGAAGTGTTTCTTTAGCGTAATTGTCATTTCAGCCACTGGAGGCTGAAGTTCAGCAGCTCCTCACTCTAAAACAAAGTGATTCCCTCAGCTGACGTGCTGCTGCAGTGGAATACAGGACATACTTATGTGTAGGAATACAGCAGATGCCTGCTTTATAAATATGTGGCAGCAAAGGAAAGTTCTGTTTTTGATGTGAAGATGAAGCTCTAAAATCTTCTAAATGAAGAACATTTCAACATGTGTGGGACTGTTTGTTTTCAAAGTGTGTAGAAGAGCTTTTTGATGTTGACTCCGTCCACAGCAGCTCATCACTCAGCGTCTGTACCGCTGCTCTGAACTCCATCTACTGCAGTAACACACTGACTGAGTATGACCACACCACAAAGAAACACAACTATCACTGTGCTCAGTGCAGGGAAACCTGTGGTGGAGCTCCAATCCTTTGGAAATAACAGCTTTCAGAGCACAGGGGGGCCACGGCCACGTGTCTGAAAGCCCCATGAGGGCTGGAGTCTCAACAACACAACTGACTCTGGTCCTCAGCTCCACACCCTCCAAGTCTGAAGACATTTATTAGGACATTAGATTCAGAGGTGGATTAAAGATCTACCACAGTGGACTGACCTCAGAGTCTCCAGTCTACAGTCTGGACTCTCCACAAGATCACGCAGCTCCTTCACATCTGGATCCTGCAGGAGGTTTCCTCTCAGGTCCAGTTCTCTGAGATGGGAGGGGTTGGACTTCAGAGCTGAGGCCAGAGAAGAACAGCTGATCTTTGACAACCAACAGCATCTCAACCTGAAAAAGAATAAATCAAATTTAACTTTTGGAAAAGAATGGCAACTTTTATCATCATCATCATCATCATCAACAACGATAATAATAATAATAATAATAACTAGAAAATTCCAGGGAAATTTTGAAGTGCCACGGGACCCGGGGCCCGTCGTCCGTCACCCGTCGTTTGTTGCCCGTCGCCCGTCGCCCCTCGCCTGGACGAGCAACCCGCGTACCGTCATGCTGTCGAAAGCCTTCCTACTGAAATTTCCGTTCGGAGAACCGATTGAGCTCGATTCAATGAGTGCGTCTGTATATCTGTCTCTGTGTACGTCTGTGTATATGTGTGAGTGCATCTGTATATCTGTCTCTGTGTATGTCTGTGTAAATGTGTGAGTGCGTGTCTATATCTGCCTCTATTTGTGTCTGTGTATATGTGTGAGTGTGTCTGGATATTTGTCTCTATTTGCATCTGTGTATATGTGAGTGCGTCTGGATATTTGTCTCTGTGTGTCTGTATATATGTCTGAGTGCATCCGTCTATCTGTCTCTGTGTACGTCTGTGTAAATGTGTGAGTACGTGTCTATATCTGTCTCTGTGTATGTCTGTGTATATGTCTGAGTGCATCTGTCTATCTGACTGTGTGTATGTCTGTGTATATGTGTGATTGTATCTGTGTATGTGTGTGCGTACATCTGTATATCTGTCTCTGTATATATGTGTGAGTGCATCTGTATATTTGTCTCTATTTGCGTCTGTTTATATGTGTGAGTGCGTCTGGATATCTGTCTCTGTGTGCGTCTGTATATCTCTGTGTTCGTCTCTGAGAAGAAATCATTCAAAGTGATGGCCATAGGCCACAGACAGAGTGAGATGAGACCAGCATAACAATTGATCTATGATTGTGTAGGAAGCGTGGGAGCTATCATAAAGCCTTTTGTCACAAACAGAGTTCAAAGTCTTCTGACCCGTTTAAACTTTGAACAGCGTTTCTGTATGACGAAGCAGTGAGGCTCCAAAGTGGGGTGGGTTTGATCCACAGACCAGAGCTGAGAGAGATGCGGTCGTCCGTGACGACCGCATCTCGACGGTCCCGACGAGAATTCGTTCGGGTCAGAGCTCAGACTCTCCCGAAAACTCTCCGAAAAGTGGCTTTTGACCACGTCCCGAACTACTTCGAATTGCGAGCAAACCGTAGCTCCGGTCCGAAAAACGAAAACACTGTTAAAGACAGAAGGGTCTGGAGATTCTGAAAGTCTTTATTTGATTTGAAAAGTCCTTATAATGAGCGTGTAGGGACAGTGCGAAGTCAGAGTGAAATTGTTTTTAGTGAAACCTTGATTTGCATTACAGTTAATTGGCCCAAAACCAGGTGTTTCAGACGATCTGAGCCCTCCAGTTTAAATTTGGTGAGGAGTAGAGCTCTCAAACTTAGATTTTATGAATCCCAAGACCTGTGTCTACGTTTTGCCAAAAAATCATTTGTCTCCCTTTCACGGTTTGGCCGTGAGCTCGAGTGAAACATGAAAATGTCGGTTAGTTTTTCACAGTGCTCTCACTCTACTTAACGAGCGGTTACACTAACTTTGAGGAAAAAGTGAATCGGACTGCTCCTTTGAGAGGTCGTAGTTCGAAAACCGTACCATTTAGGAGACAACGGTTTGATATTCTGGAACGAGCATAACATTTCCTCCGTTTTAAAGTTTCAATGACATTTCTAGGTGCACGTATGACTGAGCTACTTGACTGAGAAAATAGGTGAAATTTTGAGGCGATTTTTCGTCGGCTCCCATGCATTCTCTATGGAAAATTTCGGCTGGTTTTTTGGGAATAACTTTGGGAAAAAAAATCGGAATATCGACTACCCAGAACTTAGCACACCATTCCCGATCGAGCCGCACGTTTTGATATACATATTGTTGGGGTTCGTCCAGCGGTATGACCCGCATTAAGTGCCGAAAATCAGGCGGAATAATAATAATATTAAGACTAATAAGTATGGGCGAAGAATAAATAGTGCCTCGTGCTATGCACAGAGGACACTACTTCTACTGTGTAGAAGTAGTGTCCTCTGTGCTTATAGCCCGTGGCACTAAATAATAATAATAATATTTGAACAACTGGAAACAAAACAATGTTGATCAAAATTGAATAAATTCACCTTCAATGTGAAGATTATTTCTGGATTGAAGATAAAAGAATCTACAACAAGCTCTGACCAACCTCAGAGTCTCCAGTCTACAGTGAGGACTCTCCAGAAAACCACACAGATCCTTCAGTCCTGAATCCTGCAGGTCATTGTTGTGACTCAGGTCCAGTTCTCTGAGTTGGGAGGGGTTGGACTTCAGAGCTGAGACCAGAGAAGAACAGCTGATCTCTGACAAACTGCAGCTCTCCAACCTGAATAAGGAATTAAAAAAAAATATGATCTAATCATTGATAATCAAATCAGAAATGTCCTCATCAATGATCTTTGTGTTATTGTGGGTCTTCATCTTGTCGCGACACACGTCACCCAATCAGCAGCACAACATTCATCCACCTGTTCATGTCACCACAGGTTGATGAGCTGCTGCTGACCTCAGGACAGACTGAACTAGATCAGACTTTAAATATCCAGTCCTGATTCAGGACTGAAGTCTCCCTTGGTGCTGGTCTGTGTCTGGGGATCAAACATGTGAAACCAACTGGTTGGTTCCTATCAAACCTTTCCTTATTAAACACATGAAACAAATAAATTGAAGGTGTGAAAACAACAATAATAATAAAACTGAACCTGGAGAATCAGTCAGTCAGAAAGAAGAACACTGGAAACATGAAACAACTATTTAAAAGTATGTTGATCCAAAATGAATTAACTTAAGTTCTATGCAGATATAATTCTGGATTAAAAATAAAAGTTCCACAACAATAACTGAACTGACCTCAGAGTCTCCAGTCTACAGTGAGGACTCTTCAGAAAACCACACAGATCCTTCAGTCCTGAATCCTGCAGGTCATTGTTCTGACTCAGGTACAGTTCTCTGAGATGGGAGGGGTTGGACTTCAGAGCTGAGACCAGAGAAGAACAGCGGATCTCTGACAAACTGCAGTTCTCCAACCTGAGTAAAGAATTAAAGATATGACTTTAGGAGACAAAGTTCCTGTTTGAAAGCGTTCATCAGAGCTGAGACCAGAGAAGAACAGCTGATCTATGACAAACTGCAGCTCTCCAACCTGAATAAGGAATTTCAAAAAAATATGATCTAATCATTGATAATCAATCAGAAATGTCCTCATCAATGATCTTTGTGTTATTGTGGGTCATCATCTTGTCGCTACACACATCACCCAAACAGCAGCACAACATTCATCCACCTGTTCATGTCACCACAGGTTGATGAGCTGCTGCTGACCTCAGGACAGACTGAACTAGATCAGACTTTAAATATCCAGTCCTGATCCAAGACTGAAGTCTCCCTTGGTGCTGGTCTGTGTTTTGGGATCAAACATGTGAAACCAACTGGTTGGTTCCTATCAAACCTTTCCTTATTAAACACATGAAACAAATAAATTGAAGGTGTGAAAACAACGACGACTATAAAAGACAAGAACAACTACAACAACAATAATAATAAAACTGAACCTGGAGAATCAGTCAGTCAGAAAGAAGAACACTGGAAACATGAAACAACTATTTAAAAGTATGTTGATCCAAAATGAATGAACTTAAGTTCTATGCAGATATAATTCTGGATTAAAAATAAAAGTTCCACAACAATAACTGAACTGACCTCAGAGTCTCCAGTCTGCAGTGAGGACTCTTCAGAAAACCACACAGATCCTTCAGTCCTGAATCCTGCAGGTCATTGTTGTGACTCAGGTCCAGTTCTCTGAGATGGGAGGGGTTGGACTTCAGAGCTGAGACCAGAGAAGAACAGCTGATCTCTGACAAACTGCAGCTCTCCAACCTGAATAAGGAATTAAAAAGAAAAAAAAAAAAAAAAAAAAAAATATATATATATATATATATATATATATATATATATATGATCTAATCATTGATAATCAATCAGAAATGTCCTCATCAATGATCTTTGTGTTATTGTGGGTCATCATCTTGTCGCTACACACATCACCCAAACAGCAGCACAACATTCATCCACCTGTTCATGTCACCACAGGTTGATGAGCTGCTGCTGACCTCAGGACAGACTGAACTAGATCAGACTTTAAATATCCAGTCCTGATCCAAGACTGAAGTCTCCCTTGGTGCTGGTCTGTGTTTTGGGATCAAACATGTGAAACCAACTGGTTGGTTCCTATCAAACCTTTCCTTATTAAACACATGAAACAAATAAATTGAAGGTGTGAAAACAACGACTATAAAGACAAGAATAACTGCAACAACAATAATAATAAAACTGAACCTGGAGAATCAGTCAGTCAGAAAGAACACTGGAAACATGAAACAACTATTTAAAAGTATGTTGATCCAAAATGAATGAACTTAAGTTCTATGCAGATATAATTCTGGATTAAAAATAAAAGTTCAACAACAATAACTGAACTGACCTCAGAGTCTCCAGTCTACAGTGAGGACTCTTCAGAAAACCACACAGATCCTTCAGTCCTGAATCCTGCAGGTCATTGTTGTGACTCAGGTCCAGTTCTCTGAGATGGGAGGGGTTGGACTTCAGAGCTGAGACCAGAGAATAACAGCTGATCTCTGACAAACTGCAGTTTCTCAACCTGAGTAAATAATAAAAGATGTGACTTAAGGAGACAAAGTTCCTGCTTGAAAGTGTTCAATGTTTTAGCATCTCTTCAGAGCTGAAGGTTTAGAAAGTAGAAGCTTAGAAAATGAAAGTCAAACAGCTGAACCAACAGGAAGCAGCTTCAAAACAGTCAAATACAAACAGTGACAAGATTTAATGTGAAAATGAAACACTGTAAAGAACCTGAACTGACTCAAACTGTCAACATTGTGTTTTTAAACACATCAGAAATAACCAAACAGCAGAGTCAGCCAAACTTTATTTCTATCTCTGATTCTGCCACATATGAACTCCTGTATAACAATCTGAGCTCTGGCAGGTAAGTCCACTCTAAAACCAGTCAAACAGTCCACAAACAAGCTGCGGAAGGTCTAGACAGAAAACCAAACTCATCATTAACATAATGTGAAGATGAATTGTCTTGGTCTGATGTTGGACCAACACATGACATTTAACCCAGCTGTCAGTGTTTTAGCTCAGTCTGCAGGTAGAGCCCTGAACAAGTCTGAACACTGTGTTCATCTGGGAGTTCATACTTTCACTCACTGGGAGCCCTCGAGTATCAGACATAAGAGACAAATGCTCCAGCTGTGGAAGAGTTCTGTGAAGCTGCCTGATCATAGAAATACGAAAAAGATATTTCATTCACCATCACTGGGCCAGTGAGCTGAAATTAATATTCTATATGAGTGATTTATCTGATATTTTCAATAATAAATTATTATTCCGATATAACAGATATTATAAAAAAAAAAAACTGTTCCTAAAGCAGAGATAAATGGTCTCTGGATGTTTGGAGGAAGCCAAAATGAAGAACCTACTGCCTTATAAAGAACTCTGTTATGACCTTTGGTCATTTGCATATATTGTTGTCTGCCCTTGTTGGCTGGTTCTCCTCCTTAAAAGGGAAGTTTTCCTGTACTGGGGTGATTCAAAAGAATTTTGTGATCTCGTACTTCCTGCTCCCAACTTTAGATCATGCTGGGCTGTGCTGTGTTTTCCTTTGTGTTGAAGAACTGCTTTGTTTTTTGTTTTTTTGTTCCCCCCCCCCCCCCCCCCCCCCCCCCCCCTCAATCACTACTGTTTTGTTTTCTTTGTTTAGCTGTTTTAGCTGTAACACTGTTTTTTTTTTTTTGGACCAATCTTATTTAAAACCATACTTGATTATGATTAAAACACAGAGGTAAAAAGACAGTAGAGCAACACAACAGCTGAACCACAAACACATTGATTAAAACAAAGACACAGTTACACAAACACTTCAATGTTCAACCAGGTTCATTCATCCACAGAGCATCATATCAGCAGTCCACTCAACCTCTGGTGTCTTTGAGCCCCTTAAATATTTTCCTGAATGAGAACTCCATCATTATAACTGTGACAGATGCCAAAAGCAGAGAAAGGTTGTGCCCACCTCCATAAAAGTAAATGATCCTCAGTGAACATGGAAGTCACCAGGATGACCCAGCATGACTGAGCAACATGTTTGTGTGTTTGATTTGTTTCACTTAGTGTTCTCCAGGTGGTCAATCCAATCAGTAATTCATTATGGAGCATGAAGCTGCAGACGTTCAGTTAATTTTACCTGATTTAAACAAAAATCTTAAAAATATATAAGAAGTCGTAATTTCTGACCTGAGAGCTTCCAGTTCACAGTGTGGACTCTCCAGTCCAGCAGACAGAAGCTTCACTCCTGAATCCTGCAGGTTGTTGTTACTCAGGTCCAGATCTCTCAGACTAGAGGACTGGGAGCTGAGGACTGAGGACAGAGCTTCACAGCTTCTGTCTGAAAGGTTACAGCCACTCAGTCTGAGGAGGAATTAACATAAAATAAAAAAAATAAATAAAATTGCACACTCGGTATTACAGGAATATCACGTTAAATATTAATACACACTTATAAACTAACCTGAGTCCTTTCAGCTGACAGTGTGAACTTTCCAGTCCAGCAGACAGCAGCTTCACTCCTGAATCCTGCAGGTTGTTGTTACACAGGTTCAGATCTCTCAGACTAGAGGACTGGGAGCTGAGGACTGAGGACAGAGCTTCACAGCTTCTGTCTGAGAGGTTACAGCCACTCAGTCTGAGGAGGAATTAACATAAAATAAAAAAAAATAAATAAAAAAAAAAGAAAATTGCACACTCGGTATTACAGGAATATCACGTTAAATATTAATACACAGTTGTAAACTAACCTGAGTCCTTTCAGGTGACAGTGTGAATCTTTCAGTCCAGCAGACAGCAGATTCACTCCTGAATCCTGCAGGTTGTTGTTGCTCAGGTCCAGATCTCTCAGACGAGAGGACTGGGAGCTGAGGACTGAGGACAGAGCTTCATAGCTTCTGTCTGAGAGGTTACAGCCACTCAGTCTGAAGAGGAGAAAAACAAGAGAAAATTATTTCAAAAATGTGTTCTTGGTTTGAGCAAATAAAAAGATCCAGTTGATCTGGATGGATTTATTTGCACGTACAGGGCTTTGTTAGAGGCTTTGACCACTGGCAGCAGCCTCAGAAGAGCCTCCTCTGAAGCAGAGTATTTCTTCAGGTCAAACACGTCCAGATCTTTTTCTGATGACAGTAAGATGAAGACCAGAGCTGACCATTGAGCAGGAGACAGTTTATCTATGGAGAGACGTCCTGATCTCAGGGACTGTTGGATCTCCTCCACCAGAGAACCATCATTCAGTTCATTCAGACAGTGAAACAGGTTGATACTTTTCTCTGGAGACAGATTCTCACTGATCTTTGTCTTGATGTACTGGACTGTTTTCTGATTGGTCTCTGAGCTACTTCCTGTCTGTGTAACCAGGCCTCGTAGGAGAGTTTGGTTGGTCTGCAGTGAAAGACCCAGAAGGAACCGGAGGAACAAGTCCAGGTGTCCATGTGGACTCTGTAAGGCCTCATCCACAGCACTCTGGTAGAGACGTGTTCTTTTAGATCCAGTCCTTATTAGTTTAGACCTCCAAGTTGTTGTTTGTTTTTCTGACATCAGATTGACTCCAGACTTGGTGAAGTTCAGATGGACATGAAGAGCAGCCAGAAACTCCTGAACACTCAGATGGACGAAGCAGAAGACCTTGTCCTGGTACAGCCCTGTCTCCTCTTTGAAGATCTGTGTGAACACTCCTGAGTAAACTGATGCTGCTCTGATATCGATGCCACACTCTGTCAGGTCTGATTCATAGAAGATCAGGTTTCCTTTCTGCAGCTGCTCAAAAGCCACTTTTCCCAGAGACTCAATCATCTTCCTGGTCTCTGGACTCCAGTGTGGATCTGACTCAGCTCCTCCATCGTACTTGACCTTCTTCACTTTGGACTGAACCACCAGGAAGTGGATGTACATCTCAGTCAGGGTCTTGGGCAGCTCTCCTCCCTCTCTGGTCTTCAACACCTCCTCCAGAACTGTAGCAGTGATCCAGCAGAAGACTGGGATGTGGCACATGATGTGGAGGCTTCGTGAGGTCTTGATGTGGGAGATGATCCTGCTGGCCTGCTCCTCATGTCTGAACCTCTTCCTGAAGTACTCCTCCTTCTGGGGGTCATTGAACCCTCTGACCTCTGTCACCATGTCAACACACTGAGGAGGGATCTGATTGGCTGCTGCAGGTCGTGTGGTTATCCAGAGGCGAGCAGAGGGAAGCAGTTTCCCCCTGATGAGGTTTGTCAGCAGCACGTCCACTGAGGTGGACTCTGTAGGATCAGTCAGGACCTCAGTGTTGTGGAAGTCCAGAGGAAGTCGACACTCATCCAGACCGTCAAAGATGAACACAACCTGGAAGTGATCAAAGCTGCACATTCCTGCTTCTTTGGTTTCAGTGAAGAAGAGATGAACAAGTTCCACCAAGCTGAACTTCTTCTCTTTCAGCACATTCAGCTCTCTGAAGGTGAAGGGGAATGTGAACTCTATGTCCTGGTTGGCTTTGTCTTCAGCCCAGTCCAGAGTGAACTTCTGTGTTAAGACGGTTTTCCCAATGCCAGCCACTCCCTTTGTCATCACTGTTCTGATTGGTTGGTCTCTTCCAGGTGGGGGTTTAAAGATGTCTTCTTGTCTGATGCTTGTTTCTGCTCTGTCCTGTTTCCTGGATGCTGTTTCAATCTGTCTGAGCTCATGTTCCTCATTGACCTCTCCAGTCCCTCCCTCTGTGATGTAGAGCTCTGTGTAGATCTGATTCAGAAGGGTTGAGTTTCCTGCTTTAGGGATCCCCTCAAACACACACTGGAACTTCTTCTTCAGGCCAGATTTGAGTTTACGTTGACAAACTAGAGCATGACTTTCTGAATAAACAAAAAACAAATAAATAAAAGATGAAAAAATATTACTACAAGGTTGATGTTTACTTTTCCTAAGGAATAAGAATATGATCATTTTTCTCTCCATCTCCTCAGACTTCAGTAAATGTCTAATTGATCCATCATGTTAAATCCTCTTACTGCTCTGCAGACAGTCAGCCAGCTCCTCCTGCTTCATCCTCCTCAGGAAGTTCACTGTGATCTTCAGAAATGCCTCTCTGCTCCTCCTCTGCTCTTCATCCACCTCATTCTTCATGAATTGTGGGTAATCTGGACTCAGACTCCCTTTGATTTTCTTCAGCTCGTTCTTCACATAACAGATGATGTTCTCCTCCAGCAGCTGGAACACAATAACATCCTGTGTAAAGTTCACGCTCAGTATAAACTGATGGATCAAAGCATCAGATCATCAGTCAGCAGAGTTCAACTTTAGCTGCTGCTGTATCATCTGCTGCCACGTCTCTTTCCAGAGCTACACAGAAAGATTCAGACCTGCTGACTTCACTAAACTAACTTCACTGGTGTAACTTACTAAGTTTGACTTTAGATTCTGACAACACAGAGATCCTGATCATCACATGAAGACCAAACTGATACAGCCCTTCAGCACATCAACTTAGGAAGTGAAAATTCAGGGTATTAACTGTGACTGTGGCTGAAGATGGATCAGACCACCTGAACTAGTTCACTGATGAATTATTCCATCTTTAAACCCTGTAGAGACAGAGTCCATGGAGGTCCAGGACTGAATCTGATTAACTTTGGTCTTTGTTATTAAGTCACAGCTCAAATTATCCAGTAAACAACTAAATAACAAACCTTTCTTTAGGATTCACTGTAGATGAAGAAGAAGGAGCAGAAATGTTTTGTAAAAGTCTCCAACAGACCATATTCATACAGAACATATCTGTTGAGGCTGATGGATTATTGCTCTGTGGTGAACTACAACTCCCAGTCCTCTCCCACTCTCTCCCACCCCAAACCTGTTCAATCCCAATTCAACTCCTGTCTGTCACAGAGTAAAGCTCTACTGGTCTAAAGAGTGCAGCTTCAAACTCAAGTCTTTGTTGGTGTCTGTTGGAGTCACTGGATGAACATTTACACACCATAAATATGGAGTCCAGGTCTGTGTGATGATGTTTGTCAGACTGAACTCTGAGGAGAAAAGACACAAACACACAGTTTGTTCCAGGAGTTTTCTATGAACACCAGATAAACTGACAGACAAGCTTTGATACCTTTAATGAGTCAAACAACAACAAATGATCAGCTTTTACCTTTTTTCTTTGATAAAGTCATCCATAGACTGATCACTCTTCATGGACACACAGCTGGATACAGCAGACTGTTGTCCATCCTTAAAGTTAATAAGACGATCCAGAGACCGATCACTCTTCATGGACATACAGCTCAGTTCAGGAGAATCTGGTCTTGACTTCTGGTTGCTAGTAGAAACAGAGTTGACATTTAAATAATTAATCACCAAGACCAAGTGTAGTTTTCCTCTGTATAATCTCAAATCACGCAGAATATTTTCTTATGGTTTTGTTTATTCAAACTTTGATTTGGATCCCTTTTTCTTTTGACTCTAAAATTTTACTGGCTTAAATTGAAAATGAAACACCAATAAACATTATGATCATCATTATTCATGATATTTCCACATGTTGGTTCAGCCCCCGATGAAAAGAATGATGAAAAAGAGCCTCAGAAAAAGTTCAGGATTTAAAAAAAAAAAAAAAACTAAAAACAACAAAAAAAAAAAACCTAAGTGACAGTGAGAGTGAATAATGATGGAGCAGTGATCTGAGTGCTGAGCTCTGACAGATGGACAGTTAGAGATCCTCATCTCACCTCTGAGCTTTGGTCTGACTCTCATGTTCCCCACACAGAGTGGTTTTAGAGGGAGGGGCTCCCTCCTCTCTGTCCTCACACTGATTCATAGCTGAGCCTCCACCTTCACACAAACACAACAAAGAGATTCATTACAACAGGATTTACATCACAGCACACATAATCAGCATTACTTTCACTAATATGTCACTAACTTAAGCTTTTAACTCCCAACAACAAACTGTTTATTACAGAATCTGACTGAAACCAGAGATAAAATCCACAAACGGCATTCAACAATGTCAAATGTTCATCCCAACATTCAATTCAAATCATTACAAGCCTAATCAAACATCAGTTACATGGAAACCCGTCTGACCTTTGTAAGGGAAACCCCTGATTAAGGGAGGTGGTTCTTTCATCTGATGTTTAGGATGCACCTTAAACATCTGATTATTTATCCGACACATTATTTAAATACTGTGCCTCCACAATTTCACATAGAAATCAGTCTGATCTGTCAGTAATCAGGAAGTTTCAGAGAAATATATCTCAGATCTGATGTGCTTCTCTCTGTCCACTAGATGGTGGTATCTGACTGTAGGCTGTGTTGATAGAGTGATTTAATTCACGTCACATTATTGATCAGATTACGTGATAACGTGAATATTGCTTTAAATAATCAAACAATAAAATCAATGAGTGCTGCTTTAAACCTTCAATGGCTTCACTGTATATGGAAATAATCAGTGCACCATTAACAGTAAGACTTAAATTCTCTTAGAAGTTCATCCAAAGTATCAGATAAGTTCAGACATGTTTGTTCTGTCACACCTCAACAGAAACACTGCATACCAGTTCAAGGTTAATAAGTTAAGATTCATTTGTTGATCATCTTTCCAACAATAAATCTGGTTTAAGTCTGATGACTTAAAATTTAAATTCTTGACTTTACTCTGTGAATCTTACTTTATATTAGAAAAAGAATAAAATGAAGAAACAAATAAGGTTGGTAATAATACTCAGGGGCCATCTTCACGTTACTGTCTGACCCAGAGACAGTTGTGTGTATTTGTTTGTTTGTTTGTTTGTGTATATATAAAAATAAAAAACCCACAATGTAATGTCCAGTTACTCAGCATGGCAGAATCAGGCATACAATGTTTAATCTTGTATTGTCAATCAATACATTTCAAAATAACATAAATATAAAGCTTAACTTATGCGCAGTTTCCCCTCCTCCGTGTCACTCAAATGACCAAGTTGCCTGCAACCTTTGGCGATCAAAATTATTTCGATATAAATCTTACAGTGTCCATCATGTTGGCTTGTTTACATTGCAGAATTATTTGCGCTCAAGCAGAAGCTGTAACTTGTGTGGAACGCTTTGGAGGTCTGAACTCTGACATTTTAACCGTGAAATTTCAGAGTTGTCTGGAATGTAGCATTATTTTACAACCAGTGCAGTTACAGTTTGTCATTTGTTTAACTTTTCAGACTTTGGACAGTCTGATCAAAAATCATAGTCTTTAGATATTTACAGATCTGTCTGATGTGATTCTCTCATGTCTCATTAACATGGAAGAACTACCTACCAAAGCAAACTATCTTTCTGTGACAGCAGCTCTACATTTGGTATCAAAGTATAATCCCAAATGTGTTACATTTATCACAAAAGTTGTATTTGTTTTCAAATCCAGCACAACTGTATTGATCCAAAAAAAAAAAAATTTGTCTTGGTGAAATAAATTGGAAATAGATTAAATACTACATCTGTTTTACAATACAAACCCTGATACTTCTGAGAAATCACACTTTCTGGGAAGATAAGTCTTTGCTATTGTTTGTGATAATTACTGATGTTGATCTTTGAAAGACAAAGACAACACCTCAGTCATTATCTGAGCTGTCAGACCAGTTCTGTTGTAAACTGTCAAAAGTTGGCGCACCCTGTGGTGGTAAAGTATGAGGACAAAGACAGAAAAAAAAATAATAAAAGTCAACTCAACAGTGAAACAAAACAATGTGATCACAGTGATCCTGTTCACACATTTACAGATTCTCACCTGCTGAACTCACTTCAGGGAGACTTTCTGACACTTTCCAGCTTCATGTGAAGAGAAGAAGCTGCTTGTTCTCCCTCGTCAGTCCTGGTGTCTGTTTGAGCTGAGGAAAAGTCACACCCTCATAACTTCAGAGTCCAAAGTATGAAACATTAAAACCGCTCCAACCTGTTTTTGGTTTGTTGTTGTACTGCTGCTGTTAGTCAGCGAGGTGTTACGGGTCACTAAAATAGGACCCCGATGGAGAAACAGATCCGGTAAAACCGAGTCCAACAGAAATAGTCCGGTAGGGATACTAAAGTCCAACAAAAAGAGGAAACACAGACTGAGCTGGACTTTATGAAAAACTAACAAAGTAACAACAGAGAGAGAAAACAAAAGGCGAGACTGAACAAACGGGGAACCAAGAGAGAGGCTGACTGAGAGACACCGGAGAACCTGAATGGAAAAACAGAAGACATGTTTATTAAAAAATAAAAAAAAAAGCCCGAAGGAAACCGATGAACGAGAGCAGCGGTACCAATAAGAACAGACAGGACACTCCGGCACTGAAGAGAAGTCCGAGGAGGGAATCTATGTGGGCTGATTGGCGGGAAATGCAGGACAGGTGTGCCTCATTAGGAGAGAGGACACGCCCACTGGGACAGAACACAGGGGGGAGGGGCCGGGGGACACGTGACTTTAGCAACAAGGAAGCAGCTGACATACACAACCTTTATCATTCAGCCTGTTTCAGTCCACAGCTGTACTCTGCTGTTTTTGTTGGTTTACCTCTTCCACAAAACTTCAGGCTGCTCCAAAGGGAGACATGAAGACTGTGCAGAGAGACTGCTGTGTCCTTTTAATGGGACTTCAGTAGAGGAAGTTAGATGATCCAGTCAGACGCAAATCTATCAAACACAAATCACACGAGTACAAGCTCGTAGCTCATTTGCAAACAAATGCCTTTTAAACATTCAGTGCCTCCATTTTAAAGCATTAAACTCAAAGTCAGATCATTCTTGATAAAGAAATGAAGGAAGGAATACTTAAAAATACAAACTATTTTTATGTTTTCACTTTGTAAAACAATTCGTGAAACTGTATAAAACGGTGAAATGAACATATTGAAGTTAATTGAGCTTTATCAGTCTGACTGTATCAAAATAGGATTTATTCCAGAGTTTTGCACTTCTGTGCTGTGCATCATACCGGCCTGCCCGGTGTGTGGCTGGTTCAGCCCGTGTTGTGCGGGGTGCTCCCAACAGGTCTGAGGTCTCTCAGGTGTTCAGGCCTCGTTGGCGCAGTAAGCAGCGCGTCAGTCTCATAATCTGAAGGTCGTGAGTTCGAGCCTCACACGGAGCACAGCTTTAGTTAATAATGAGGAGTTAGTAGAACCTCAGTTCCTTCAACACTCTCTGTTTTACGTGACTACTATGACATAGACAAGTGCGAAGAATCACTTAACAGGTGTTATCTCACTTTTCCAGTTCAAAGACACAACACCAGCTTCTCTGTCAGAGTTGTGAAGTTCTGTCTCCTCAGTATCTACTTCTCTCCATCTCAGAGGACCGGAAGTCGGCTCGTCCGCCAATCAGCTGTGTGACCGTGAATCAACAGGAGACATTTTACAGCAAGTCAACGTCCTATTTTCTACGTTTGTACTGACACTTCACAAAACAGCGATTTTTACATAGGAATTGGTTTGCGTAGTGATCCACACAGAGGAAGGCAGAGAGCATCCTAAAATACTCGGACCGTCCACTTCATACCATCCTAGTGGATCAGAGAAACCACAGCGGTGGACTGTTCATCTATTTACCATGTAGGACGGAAAGATCCAGAAAATCATTCATTCCCACTTTACAACTCCTGAACTGTTAGAAGATTAGACACCAAACAGCTGTTTGTGATTCTGATCATCTCCGTTAGAGCTTTATTGTGTAATTCAGTGTGTGTGCAGTTTGGGACACATTCATAAAACAGAGCAGAACCAGCAGATGGAGCTGTTTGGATGTTTCTATCATATGATGATGAAATCTAAAGGCTCTCTGATCATCACATTGAGAAGTTCATCTGGTTTGTGATATTTCTTCATATGATAGTGAGGTAAAATGTGTTCAGTGGGATGTGTGTGTATCCAGCAGGACTGACAGCTTCATGTGGGATTCTCACAGAGATGATTCAAACCTGATCACAGTGATCAGTATGGATATACAGTATGTTTGCTGTCAGTGGAGGAAACTCTCAGACAGGACTAATAGTCATGTTTGGGATGTTCCTGGATTTGAGTTGAATGTAAATTCTCTCTGATTTTAACACACGTTCACACATCCACCTCTATTCAGACATGGAGTTTACATATTGTTTGGAATTGGTTTGTAATGAAGATGATCAGTGTTTATAGCTCATAACCTGATCACAGATCAATAATCAGCCAGAAGACGCTCTGAAACTTTCTTCTGCAGTCAGAACTCATCCACCTTCAGACTGGACATCTTCTGACTGTAGAACTGGAGCTTTTTATACATCTCACTGCAGCACAATAAAGTCCTCTGTGAGTATTGTGTGTCCCACAGTGTACATGACATCTGAGCAGCAATACTTCCACCTGCTGGAGATTTATTGTTACTACAGCTGTAAAATAAATCTATCAGAACATGAACTCAGTCTGTAGAATCCAGAAGATTAATGACACACTTTGTCCTGCTGTTATGGAATCAAATCCAACTTTAGGTTTTCTATATGTTAAACTGATAAACACTGTTGGGGATCAAACAGAAAAGGACAAACGTATTAAAGAAGATTTTTCTTTTCTTTTAATTATATATAACCCACAGATCCAGAAGAGACTGCAAGCACACCTAGCTATGAGCAGAGTGGCGCAGCGGAAGCGTGCTGGGCCCATAACCCAGAGGTCGATGGATCGAAACCATCCTCTGCTACTCTAACACACTAGATACCTCATCATGACACATGAGTTTGACTTCATCAGCATTGATTATCAGAAAAATATGCAGAATGTCACTTTCTCCATTAATGTGTACAATTTTCACTGTGCTGCTTGTGACTCAGTGATGCTGTTGAATGCTTTTCGGGCCGCCGTTCTTAAAGTTTGTCTTTCCGCCCGAAAAAGTAACACAATCAAATTGTGAACTGGAATTGCTTCCATTTTTGTCATCTTTTTTTTTTTTTTTTTTTTACAATTACAGTTTTTCACAATTCACAATTTCAAATATAAAATACACTTAAATTATTTTATTTGCATCAAAAATGTCAAAAGTATCAGCGTCAATGTGAATCATCTTGTTTTTACATGATTACCAATTTTTAAACGACTGCACATAAACCAGGGTTAGTGTTCGGAACCAGCCCTCTCTGTGTTGTTCTCTTGAGACTTTTGTCTGTCATAACAATACAGAATTGTTGTGTTTTGATAAGCTGCTAACTCGCAGAGTGCGGCTGCATGACTCTCGTCCAGACAGGGACCAACATTTACGCCAGATTTTCTCCGAAACCGCAAAACTTCATTTGAAACTTCAGGATGTGTTAGAAAACAAAGTCACCTATTATATCATTACAGATATGACACAGGAAATGATAATCACAATGTTTAAATCTAAAGGTTCACAGCTCAGACAAATTTACTTTTCGGTCTCAAAAACAATTTTCCGGCAATAACTTCGTGGAAGTGTGACGTCGTTTGATGCGTCTACATTTATCCGATTAGGAGTGTTATATTTGTCCCATGTTACTTTGGTATCGGCTCTCCCCGAAGTATTACTGCCATGTTTGAGATTAAATAAGTTCACTGACGCTTTTAAATGATCGCGGTACTGATGCTAATCCCGTTAGCCGGTCTATGGCGTTTTCTATTGTATGTTAGCATTAAACGGACATAACGGACTTTATGTTTAGATAAAATGATGGCAGTAATTCTGGTTAAACTGACTTTGAATGCTATTTTAAATATGTGGGTGTTCAGTCATTTGTGGTTTCATACTGTGAATGACAAAGATACTATTTCATTTTATGATGCTCTCTTTTGGTCGAAAAATGCCGAGTCCAGTCGAGGAGAGCCGAATCTTCAGAGAATCCGTGCAGACAGGGGGGTTATTTTGATGGACACACCATGAGGCCAATCACATGAGAGGACAAACTGATGTTTTCACAATAATATTCAGCTGGTACATTGACATAGATATGAAGTTTTACAGGTGACCAAGAAGAGACGTTTTCTTTGCTCTACTTTTAACTTTGTTAAAATAACATGTCTGTGGTTGTTCTCTGATCCCTCCTTCGTTTCTTCATGTCTTCTGTTTGTGTCTCTCTCTCGGAGTGATGTTGTTACTGAAGCCGACTCTGACCCCTCACTGAGCGGGTCGGTGCGGAGAAACACTCCGTTACCTCCGACAGCTGAGCGGTATCGCTTCTCGGCCTTTTGGCTAAGATCAAGTGTAGTATCTGTTCTTATCAGTTTAATATCTGATACGTCCCCTACCCGGGGACCATATATTAAATAGATTTTTGGAACAGGGAGATGGAATAGGGGCTTGCTCCGTCCACTCCACGCATCGACCTGGTATTGCAGTATCTCCAGGAACGGTGCACTCCCTCTGTGTGTTCAATACAAGTCCTGTTCAGCTCAACATCACCTTAAACACATGATGTTGTCTTCATGTGTGTAACGCTGAGTGTACAGAGTGTTCATGTTCAGTTTATGGTTTTACAATCAGTGATGCATTCATGTAGAAACATCAGTTTAATGTTGCTGATTTCATCAGGTTATATTCTGCTGACCAGACTGAATCAATAAAGTTTTCTGTCAACACGTCATCGTTTAAATGTTGGTTGTATTTTGCATTTGTCAGCTGAATCCACAGAGTCACTGAAATGATGAAGTAAATCCAGGAAAGGAAAAACATTTGGCTCTGAATCTCAATGTAGATTTGAACAAAGAGCTCCAGCTGAAGAAAACAATGCTGTCTGTTTCCAGATGATGAAGAACTCAGTTCTCAGTTGATGCTCAGTTATCTCCATCTAGTGGACAGATGGTAGAAGTTGATTCCTGAAAAGAGGAAGTTACTTTTCCTCAGATCAAACTTCTTCTCTTCACTTGTTTCCGCATTTGAGGTTTAAACCACTAACTCCTCATTATTAACTAAAGAAGTGCCCCGTGTGAGGCTCGAACTCACGACCTTCAGATTATGAGACTGACGCGCTGCCTACTGCGCCAACGAGGCCTGGAACAAGCGGAGCACCCAAAGGACCCCGGGCACGTCGGGGGCACCCTGCACAGCACAGACTAACCTCAGGGGAACAGACCGTTGCCAAAAGGAAAGGAACATCATCAAAATCAAAAACGTGGCAATTTTCATAAATCTGACCTGCAGGGATTATCACAACGTTCACAAGAACCAACAACAACCCAAATCAAATGTTTTTATTATTTTAGTTTTTATATATTTTATTGTATTTTACGTTGCATATGTTTACTTGTGTTGGTCTGTAGCAGCAGGGTGGGAGTGGGGGGTTAAATAACTACGGGGGAAAAAGAAAAGACAGAGGGACGCTTGTTACTGTAAATTACTGTGATGAGTGCTGATTCTCTCAAATAAAAATATGTTTAAAAGAAACAAACAAACCAAATCAATTAAACGGCTTTGCTTTGTCGTGACACCGTGTTTCCCACACAGGTTCAAACACAAGCTCCTCCTTTGTTCTTCTGCTGAGTGAGACGGAGCTCTGATGTCACTCCTCAGTAAGGAAAGTCCTAAAAGTCAATAGAATTCAGTTCATATTATTTGATAATTGTTTATTCATTATTCTTTTTTTTAAATGGCTTATGGTCTACAGACGTCTCCCATGACACTGGAGCCTCAAGCCAGCACCTTTGACCCACATCAAATCATGGACCTGTTGTTCCATCAGGTAATAGTTAGCACTCTGGACTTTGAATCCAATCTAGACTATGTAGTCTGTAGTTAATAATGAGAATTTAGTGGTTGGGTCTAGAACCTGAGATGGATGGATGTTCAGTAAACATCAGAGGGTCAGTCTGTGGAATTCATGTGCAGCTGTATCATTTAATGTCCTCATTATGTGTTACCAGTTACAAGTAAAAGAGATTTACAAAATTCACCTGCTGAAAAAAATCCCCAAAACTGTCAAAGAAATGCAGCACTTGGACCGTCAGATTTAGGAGGGCAGATCTAGAAATTGAAATACTGCAGGTGGGTGCAGGTCACAGGTGAATTATGTCAACTATTGGAACTGTAACAGATTGGTTTCAGACATTTATGTGACACACAGTCAGGCCATGTCCTCTGTGTCTCTGCAGTTTTACAGACGCAAAACAAAATATGATAATGCTGCCTGTCCTGCTGATATCAAAGCTATCATTAACTTTTCTGTTTCCTCACCAGAGACTGGCAGCTGGACACATGTGTCAGGATGGCTCAGTGGTCTGAGGTAACAGACCCAGACGAATCATACCCCTCGATCAGGGGTCTGCAACCTTTATTTATTTAACCTTTATTGCCATTATTTAGTTTGATATTGATTAAGAAAAACCAATAACATCCAACCACCACCCAAAACAGAGGTTCATGATGACCCTGTAGTTGGCACACACCCTCTGGTCTGGTTCATCATTATTTTGTTTGTGTGTAGCTGTTCTGTTCTTAATGTTGGATCTTTCTTGTCAATAAAGAAAGCTTGAATAAAGAGCAGAATGAAAAGTAAAATTTTTTCAATAATTTAAAAAACTTTATCAAGGGCTCGTTGGTCTAGGGGTATGATTCTCGCTTTGGGTGCGAGCGGTCCCGGGTTCAAATCCCGGATGAGCCCTTCATATGACGTGTCCAATGATCTGCCCCCCTTCTGCTGTGGACATTTTACCTCCTTCACTTTCCAGCAAAACATTTCCAATATTATTTTTTTAAACATTGATTCAATGTGGCCCTTAACCTGCAATATGCCCTTTAAGGTAACATTTGTGACTTTCTAACTACTTTCTTAACCCCCCACCCTCCATATCATTGATAAAACTTGCTGACTTTTTTTTTTTTTATATTGTTCAAAATAAACTGAAATAAAATCAAATGGTGATGTGTGTCCATCTAAAATAATGGGAAATAGTGATGTGAAATGTGATGTGAAGAAATTAAATGGATCATCAGAAAAACACGTCCTGCTGCACCACAGAGTATGTGAGCGTTTACCAAAAGTGCAAACATGATCTGACCCTGACGTGAGTTGAACACGCAACCTTCTGATCTGGAGTCAGACGCACTACCATTGCGCCACAGAGTCTCTCAGAAGCTCACAACTGTAGGAGTTGAAACGCATCAAAACATATTAAATGACCAAAATAAAGATTTGAAGAAGGAAATACACATAACAGTCTGTGTTTTTTGTCAATTTTTTGGAGGATTTTTTGCAGTTCCTCATCAGAGACTGGCAGCTGGACACACATGTCAGGATGGCTCAGTGGTCTTTTGGAGCCCACTGAGAGACGTGCTGTGTTTAATCTACTCTCTCTTATCCAGCATACATCGACCAACAATGACTGCTAGAGTCAAATATCTTAACATCAGTTTGAACCAACATGAAACTAGCTGAGGTTTAAATAGTGTAACTACAGCTGCTGGTCATTAAGTCTCTGTGGGGCAATGAGCCAGTGTGTTTGGCTGTTAACTGAAAGGATGGTGGACAGGAACCTGCAGAGAGCTGCTGAGGTTGTGAGTTCAAGCCTCAGCTGGAGCATCTGATGTCATTACAGTAGTAACAATGCCATACTGAAACTGCACTAGCTGAAGAGGGAACATCTTCAGTCTTGAAAACAAACTTCAGTATTAACCTTGCTTGTTTTCCTTTGCAGTGGAAGTAAGGCGTCTTTGACAGCCTTTTGGACACACAAGCAGTCAAAAATACATTTGTCCCCAAACACTCCTTACAGCAGTAGAGGTGAAAGAAAAGCAGCTTCTATAGGTCAATAACCAGAGCTTGAACCTCACTCAACCTGTATGTGACTAACAACCGTGACTCCTGCCATCTATTCACATTGGAACCTTCACTGTGTGAAATGACAGATTTTCTTTCACCTCTACTGCTGTAAGGTTTTGGGACAAAGGTATTTTGGTCGACCTTTGACTGCCCACGCTTTTAAAGGACTAAAATTCCATTCACATCTGCGTAAACACGTGCCAGCAGGGTTCCATGGTGTCATGGTTAGCACTCTGGACTCTGAATCCAGCGATCCGAGTTCAAATCTCGGTGGAACCTGAAGAAGGAAGGAAAATAAAAGTGATGAACTGTGGATGTCAGCCTGCTGTTGGTCTGACTGAAGATGTTCTGTGGCTTAGCTGCTCACAGGGCCTGTTTCTGGAAAAAGGAAATCCTGGGATCAAATCACTACACTTCCACTGATGTGGTTAAACTTTCCCAGGCCGCCTGGTGAAACCCAGGAATCCTGACTGCTAGACCATATGGGACTACAAGGTGCTGGATTTAGGCTCCAGTCTCTTTGGAGGCGTGGGTTTGAATCCCACCACTGCCAGTTTGCCCCAGCTGTGCAGTACGCTCGCCCACTGAGCTACATCCCCTGCATGGTGTGGTAGCTTTAGCAGCTTTAGCTAACCAGACAGCTTCTGAGCTCCTGTGACAGCTAAATCGCTTATCTGTCTGATGAAACCTTCTGGATGAGATGAGCCCATTGATAATGCTGCCTGTCCTCACTAGCTCCTCCTCTGTGGTGACCCCCAGACAGGACACAACCTCAGTATCATGACAAGTCATGCTGCTGAACAATTAATGCTACAAGGATTCATTTCAGCTTCACTTTAACAGATTGGATTCATACATTTATGTGACACACAGTCAGGTCATGTCCTCTTTCTGTAGATCAAAGCGTTAAGGAGTTCAAACACAGCAAAACATACTGAATGATAAAAATGAAGATTTGAAGAAGGAATTAAAATAGAAGGGATGAACTGTGGATGGCAACCGAACCAATGAGTGCTGTCGTTCTCAGGCTGATGGTGCCGAAAGGAGCACATCATCTGCAAAATCCTCCAGATACTGACCTTCAGTCCTAACCCCTTTATAGTGAAAAAGTCAAATTCGCAGTTTATACAGATTTTTCATCCACTTTGGAAGAGTTTGGATCACAAATTTTGCAAAATGCTTTCTTTGACAGGAGTGGGATTTGAACCCACGTCTCCATTCAGAGACCAGAATGCCCTTTAGTGCAGGAAGAAGTTTACCTTGAGTCTGGTGCCTTAGACCACTCAGCCATCCTGACAGACGGACTGTTACTTGAATTTGAATTACTTGAAAAAATGGTCTTCCATATGTAGCTGTAGCTCAGTGGTAGAGTGCATGCTTTGCATGTATGAGGCCCTGTGTTCAATCCCCGTCATCTTCAGCGTTGATAATGAAGCACAGGAAGTACTTATCTTGTGCAACACCCTGATCTCTCAACTATCCACTCAGCTTGGAGCAATTTATCCTGTGTAGTCATCCTACCAAATTACCAAAGTCAACACAAGTGTACATGTGATGACAAAACAGCAGCCATTGAAGTCCACTTAAAAGCAAACTCCTAATGTTTTGGCCTCTTTTTTTAAACTCACGTCAAAACATTATCATGAAGTTACGTCAAGTACATATAGAGCAGGTCTAGACTGCTCTGCCTTGAGTGGCCTTTTGCACAGGAAGTGCTTATCATGTGCTTATCATGTTGTAACCTACAGCTGATGAAAACCCAAAAGTAATTTGTTTCTACAACATCTGACTTTAGCAACAAGGAACTGCTGGGATTTAAACACAGGCTGCTTTAACCAGCCAACATACACAACCTTTATCTGCATTGAGATCATTCAGCCTGTTACCAGCTCAAATCCACAGCACTCTACTCAGCTGATAGTTTCTGGTTTGGTTTCACCTCTTCCACAAAACTTGAGGATGCTCCAAAGAGAGACATGAAGACCATGCAGTTAATTTAGTTTAACAACCTTAAACTTGATCAATGAGGCACTGCTGGGATTTGAACCCAGGATCTCCTGTTTACTAGACAGGCGCTTTGACCAACTAAGCCACAGCACCACTCTGATAGGACAGGATGTATTTTGGATCTTAAAATACCCCCAACGTACGTGGCTGACAATTGTGACTCTTGCCAGAGTTTCTTTAGCATGAAATAAACTGTCACATTAATGTCCTGAATGTGCTGTGTGTAAATAATGAGGTTCATCAAAACAAAGTCAGAACCAGAGCTCAGGCTGTTGGTACACAAACAAAGAAAGGCATACTTGTGGATTCACAAGATTATATCAGGATCTGACCTTTTCCTGTTCTGATGTAGCTCAGTGATCAAGATGGATCCAGTCAAGTGCTGGTAGAGACGATGGAACAGATGATAAACTGACAACAGAACATTAAATACATAATACATATAACCATTCAACAGCATCACTGAGTCAGGAGCAGAACAGTACACATTACTGAGGAAAGCGATAAATGACATTCTCCATGTTTTCCTGTTAATCAGTGCTGCTGAAAAACTCCTGACCTGTCATCATCTTTCTGTTCTTTGGAGAACAAAACCTGAAGCCAGGGTCTGTTCCATGAACACGACACGCTGACGTTCGCACAGTTGTGCTGTCCTTTTCCTCGACTTTGGTTTCACCAGAACCATGAAATATAGTTTGAGAGTTTGTGAGTTTGGATGCTGCACGCTGACTGGTTGTGTGTCCAGGATGCTTCAAGGACATCTTTCTGGTATTCTCTCCTCCTATCCTTTGGACGCAGCTTTGAGGAGACACAAAATGTGAGACATGTGGCATTAGTGCAGTGAAGCTAGCAGCTGTATGTGGTGGTGTAGCCGAGCGGTCCAAGGTGCTGGATTCTCCAGTGGCCACCGTCACTTTGAGTCACCAAAGTGGAAAAGATCTTTCTCGACGACAGTGTTGTGTTTTGCCTACATCTGAGCTAAAGATAGAAATAAAATAATCTAAATCGGCTTTTATTTTGAAATGCTTGTGTGGTGCGACAGCTCCTGTTCTTTCTGTAGCTCAAAGCGTTAAGGAGTTCAAACACAGCAAAACATGTTAAATGATAAAAATAAAGATTTGAAGAAGGAATGAAAATAAAAGTGATGAACTGTGGATGGCAGCCTGCTGTTGATCTGACTGAACAACAATGCAGAAACCTTTATCTTGTTGTTTCTCCGTCTTGTACAGCACACAGTGGAAAAGACTTCTCATTATTGCTTCCATGGCCTGGAAGTGGAACTTCATGAGACTGACACACTGCCTACTGCACCAATGAGGGCTGGAACCCAGAGTAAGTGAAAGAGTGAGATGGAGGAGAGCTGTCAGTGTTTCAGTATAAACATACAGCCCTGACCACTGTTGCATCCAAACAGTGCTGACTGCTGCTTTTCATGGAGAGCAGTGGCCATTGCATTGGGCGGGAATTGAACCCAGGCCTCTCGCATGGGAGGTGAGAATTCTACCACTGAACCACCAATGCTGACTGCACAGTCAAACCCACCTCCAATAAGATGGCAATGCAGAGTAGAGCGTATCATATCTCCACTTGTCACATGGAAGTAATTCAAATTCAATAAACACTCCGTCTGTCAGGATGGCCGAGTGGTCTAAGGCGCCAGACTCAAGGTAAACTCCTTCCTGCACTAAAGGGTGTTCTGGTCTCTGAATGGAGACGTGGGTTCGAATCCCACTCCTGACAAACAAATCCTTTTGCAAAATTTGTGATCCAAACTCTTCCAAAGTGGATGAAAAATCTGTATAAAATGTGAATTAAACTTTTTCACAATAAAGGAGTTAGGACTGAAAACACTAAAGCCTGTGGCTCCCTGTGGTAGGACAGCAGTTGTTGGACTAAAGATAACTCAGCTGTTACTGAATCATCTGTAGCTCAGTCAGTGGAGCATCAGAAAGGAGCAGCTGTTCTACTCTGAGTCTCTCCCAGATGTTTGAGCTCCTCAGAAACCCGTCTAACGTAGTTGAGTTAGATACAACTAAGTGAAGTTTCCAAGAAGGACTCTGCTCATCATGTCTATTGAATGTTGTTGAAGAACACATGCAAACAGAGAAAAGACAAGTGTAGAGTTCTTACCTGATCTCTGGGGAATATTTGCTACAGGTGCTGCAGGATGTGGGTCAAGGTGCTGGGTTGAGGTTCCAGTATCAGGGGAGACATTGTTGATGGTGCAAAACCATACGGTGGATGTGTGGGCTGTGGGATGTAAAGGCCCCTGACTTTTGGATACACAACCAGTCAGCGTGACGCATCCACCCTCACAATATTTCATGCTGTGGTTGAAAGAGGAGGGAGAATATTGGAAATGAAGGTAAAAAAAAAAGCCCAAGTTTGAATCTCACTCAGGTACCACCTCAGATGCCGAAACCCGGGATTGAACCAGGGACCTTTAGATCTTCAGTCTAACGCTCTCCCAACTGAGCTATTTCGGCTGGATGGCTCCATTTCTGCTGGATGGCTCCATTTCTGCTGGATGGCTCCATTTCTGCTGGATGTTCTGCGACAGTTCTGCTTGTTTTTGCCCATTAACACTGCTCTTTAACCCTCCTGTCATTTTCACCCCCCGCCCCCCTTCCAAACCTTGGTTGGAATTTCAATTAAAACGATCACAAGTTTTAAATTGATGTCTTCTTAGACGTTAGATGACTTCAATTACAGAATCTATTGATTCACTCCAATCAGAGACACTGATGAATTCTTTGTGTTTCTCTGTTCTGGTCCTGGTTGGAATTTGGACAAAAAAGCTGAGGAATGCCAATCCCTCTTTTCTTTGAATCAGCTTTTACCTGCAGAATCTGGACAAGAGGAACAGTGTTTTAGTTGTTGGTGCTGGTTGGTACTAATATACTAATATAATATATATATATATTAGTAAATGGCAGAGAGAGAGATGACCTGCATAAAGAGACTGGAGCCTGAATACAGTTCCTTGGTCACCATATCACATACATCTTCACTGAAATAATGACACCTGTGTCACCTGTGAGAAAGCTCAAAGCTGTGTCCAAAGGTTTGGAGGAGTTCATGGCAAAAAGATGTCTTTGAAGCCATTTGGACACACAACCAGTCAGCGTGCAGCATTCAACCTCACAATATTTCATGTGGTTGTGGTGTGGTTGAAAGACGAGGCAGAATATTGGAAATGTAGGTCAAAACAAGGTCCACCTCTGATGCTGAAACCCGGGATCAAACCAGGGACCTTTAGATCTTCAGTCTAACATCAGTTTTAGATTTAATTACACATCATGCTCCTCAATGAGGAGGTGAATCAGGGTGCACATCCTGCAGCACCTGACCGGTCTGCTGGAGCAGATACTGCACCCCTGTGAGCTCTCCAGAAACAATACGCATAAAGTGATTCATTTCCAAAAGTTAATAAAACTAACAACAGATTTTAAAACTTACAGACAATCGGTCACCTGCCAAGATCAAAATATATATAATCACGCTGTGAACGTGCAAGTAAAGATCAGTAGATGTATCACAATCATGGACTTAAAGCTTTTCAAGCACAAACGAACGGTAACACTTTGGGTCTGTTAGGAGAACATGGGGGGCTGGGTGACGTCATCACCAGAAATTAAAATGTGTACTAGCATGCATACAGGGGAATTAGCTCAAATGGTAGAGCCCTTGCTTAGCATGTGAGAGGTAGTGGTATCGATGCCCACATTCTCCACAAGACTTTAGCTCTTTGGAGATACAGCATACAGGGTGGACTTTGGAGGCTTTTGGTAAACAGAAGCAAGACTGTTATTGTGTATGGAGCTCTGACTGTTGCACTTCCATAGCCATATCTGAGGCTCTAACTCAGATATGCTACAGTTATTCCTTTCTGCATAAATGCTTCTCTTTGGGGTTGTCCTGCTCAGAAATTCAGTAAAAATTATGATGATTTGCAATTTTAAATGGATGTCTTGAGATCAGCTGCAACAACACAACCCTAATCCCTAATCACTGCAGTTAACAGTCCTCTCACCATATGCTAACAGTCCTCATGAATTTAAGAGGATCTTTGTCTGTTCCTGATGGATTAAATGTGTTCTTCATTACAAACCATTACCAAGACCATTCAAACTGCCTAAGTAAAGTAAACAGGGAGCTGTGGGAGTGGTTTCATTCAGGTATAAGATAAATTCAGGTAAAAGCCTGAAAGGAAGTCCATTCGAACAGTGACACAACTGGAAAGTTGCTGCATAGACTCTTGAGGAGAAGATCCTAAGTGAGGTAAAAATGAAAGCTTAATGTGACTTCTATTCTCTTTGCTCTCTTTTTCCACTTTCAGTGTTAATTGACAAAAACCACATTAATTCTTGGAGCCATGTTTTCTTCAGATCTAACTCGGATCACTCCAATCAGAGACAATGATGAATACTTTGTGCATAAGTGCTTCTCTTTGGGGTTGTCCTGGATGGAAATTGGACAAAAAAGATGAGGAATGCAATTCCTTCTTTTTTTCAATCACCAGGACAACAAGTTTTATCAATTCATCAATTAGGGGCAAAGAAAGTAATTTGAAAGTCACAAATGTTACCTTAACTTGAGCACTGACTTGACTGTTGAATTCAGTAAGTGTTACTTGTTGGAGCAGTGCTGACTGACAAACACAACAACTTCTTCTTAGAATGCAACAATGATCATTTCAAATAAAAAGACTGAAGACTTCCTTTTGTACATGTGCTTCTCTTTGGGGTTGTCCTGGATGGAATTTGGACAAAAATTAATACATTTCGTCAGATCAGCTAAATTAGTGCATTTGTCACCAACGTTTCCCCAACTGAAGCACAGACTTCTGTTCTGAGAGCAGTAAGTGCTATTTTTGGGGTAGTGTTGGTGATTTCAGAAGTCAATCACAAGTCAGCAAGTTTTATCAATGATATGGAGGGTGGAGGGTTAAGAAAGTAGTTAGAAAGTCACAAATGTTACCTTAAAGGGCATATTGCAGGTTAATGACCACATTGAATCAATGTTTAGAAAAATAATATAGGAAATGTTTTGATAAAGTGTCTCATACTGATAATATCCGTATATTTGCTGCACACAAACAGGACTGATGGTCTTTTGTCCCTCAGCTGAAAGGTGAACAAGGTAAAATGTCCACAGCAGAAGTCCTGCGGGGTTTTGTCACCGACAGACTCGCCGCCGCCTCCCAGGAGATCTTAGCGGCCGTGGACAGAATGGTAGCCGGATATGAGGAGGAGGCTTCGGGCTTCAGGCAGGAGATCGACCGGCAGAGGAGCCAGCTGGAGCTGCTGCAGCCCCGAGTCCTGATCCACAAAACGGGTCGGTTGTTTTTATGAGTGAGAAAGGCTGAGGACTGTATTTGGCAGATGTAGAATGAAGCAGCTGGAGGAATAACTGTGTTCATATTGTAGCTAATAAAGAGGATTCATTTTCGAATCGTTTCCTCCAGATGTTCAGCAGCTGATGGTGACAAAAGAGGTTCCTCCTGAGTTCACCTCCGGTCCGGATCCGGAGGATTCAGAGAGTCCAGTCCTTAAACAGGAACAGGAGGAGGACCAGGTACCAGGACTGGAGGAGACCAGGAACCCTGTGAGGCCGTTTCAGGTGAAGAGTGAGGATGAAGAGATGAATGAACCGGCCAGGAGCTGTGATCCACAGAGTCCTCTTCAACCAGATCCAGATCCAGAGGAAGAGGTCTCAGACTCCTCTGATACTGAAATCAGTGAAGATGATTCTAATGAAACCAGAGTGGCCCAGTCAGATGTGAAAATAGATGAAGGTGACGTAAATGTTAGAAAATGTGCCAGCAATGAAAACCCATTCAGCTGCCCTGAGCGTGGGAAAACATTTAAAAAAACGTTTTATCTTCAGACTCATATGAAGACCCACACAGGGGAGAAACATCACCGTTGTGATGTTTGCGGGAAAAGTTTTTTGTGGAAGGGCAATCTTAATTTTCACATGCAAGTTCACGCAGAAGAGAGACAGTTTGGCTGCTCATTTTGTGGCAAAAGATTTAAGCGACAATATGATCTTAAATTACACACGGTAGTCCACACAGGAGAGAAACCTTTCAGCTGTGATGTTTGTGGGAAAAGATTTAACCGAAAGGGAATCTTCCACATGCACATGAAGTTCCATACAGGAGAGAGACCCTTCAGCTGTGATGTTTGTGGGAGAATTTTTGAACTAAAGGTAGGCCTTAAAAAACACATGACAGTCCATACAGAGGAGAAATCCTTCAGCTGTGATGTTTGTGGGAAAACATTTAAACTAATGGAAAACCTTAAAAAACACATGGTAGTCCACACAGAAGAGAGACCATTCAGCTGTGATGTTTGTGGGAGAACATTTAAACTAATGGAAAACCTTAAAAAACACATGGTAGTCCACACAGAAGAGAGACCCTTCAGCTGTGATGTTTGTGGGAAAACATTTAAACTAAGGCGAACCCTGAAATCACACATGGCAGTCCACACAGAAGAGAGACCCTTCAACTGTGATGTTTGCGGGAAAACATTTAAACTAAAGAAAAACATTAAACCACACATGAAGGTCCATAGAGAAGAGAAACCCTTCAGCTGTGATGTTTGTGGGAAAACATTTAAAGAAAAGGGAATACTTAAAATACACATGAAGGTCCATACAGAGGAAAAACCCTTCAGCTGTGATGTTTGTGGGAAAAGATTTAAACTAAAGAAAAACATTAAACCACATATGAAGGTCCATACAGAAGAGAAACACTTCAGCTGTGATGTTTTTGGGAAAACATTTAAATGAAATAAAAGCCTTAAATTACACATGGAGGTCCATACAGAAGAGAAACTGTTTGGTTGTGATGACTGTAAAGAAAAAGACCAAAGTTTCTGACTGCAGGATCTTTGCTGGTTGACCAAAAGTAAACTGTAACTTGATTGGTCTTTGTTTTTTTTGCTTTGCTTTGTTGTTTTTTTGTCCTCGCTCATTTGTGTTTGGGTCAGTGACATATATACCAGAAAAAAGTTTTTTTTTTTTATAGTTTGGTGTAAAAGGAATTGAATTTGTGTATTATTTTCTAAATCATCGCTCACTGTGAGACCTATGCCGTCGGTCTTACAACATATTTTCTACGTATTGTGATATTCTTTGCAATAAAATTCTAAAAATATTTGTGACTTTTGCTGATGATATTTTCTATGTATCCTGTGAAAGTTTTCAGATTCTACCATTCATAAAGGTATGTTATTTTCACGTGTAGCAGACTCTGGCTGGCAGAAATGAGATCCACAGGTCACAGTAAGGTCACAGGGATGCTCTTTCACTTCACTTGAACAGAAAACAGAAACTCCCTCAAAAAAATAATAAATAAATAAATAAATAAAATAAAATTCAGCACAATGATCACAAGAGGGACTTGTTTTTCATTTTTTCTTTATTTGACTGTATCTTTTATTTTGTCGCCGATGAGACACGCAGGAAGTCGGGCTTTCAAAATGCAAGAGAATCCAGTTGGTTTTCAAAACAAAACTGCTGGCAGCGAGCGCGACGAATATGATTAGTCAGATCCAGAGAGAGTTATTTCTATCACTCTGGTTAATGAGTTATTGAACTAAAATGAGCTAAAAATGCACATGCTCTCCCCGTCGGGGAATCGAACCCCAGTCTTCCATGTGAGCAGTGGAGATACTGTCCACTATACTAACTAAGAGCAAGAAAGAGGAACATTACGTGGTGTGTGACTTTTGTGAAACCGCCATATGAAACCCCATAGACTTCAATACACTCTGACTTCATTTACAACAATAACACAAAGTTACAGTGATCAGTCCAGGGACATTTCTGTGTGTCTTTGTGCGCATGCGCTCATCCATTTGAAGCGAACATGAGAGAGTGTGACGTATGCATCTGTGTGTTGGAGATCAATGAAAGACAGGAAATGCCTTTGATCTCCAGTAACGTCACACAGAGTCGTTGTGGAGTTATTAGTTGTTGATGTTGTTCTGAAAAATCTGCATCAGTGAAACATTCATTCATACACGAGGACATCATGTATATTGTTGGAATAGAAAATCTTATTTTTTCTGTGTGTGATCCTGAGAAAGAGGCTCAAATCCAAACCCAGGAGACAGAAGTTGAGTGAGTCAGTGAGGAAGAAGCTGCTTGTTCTCCTTCAACAGTTTGATCTGAGGAAAAGTCACTTCCTCTTTTCAGGAATCAACTTCTACCATCTGTCCACTAGATGGAGATAACTGAGCATCAACTGAGAACTGAGTTCTTCATCATCTGGAAACAGACAGCATTGTTTTCTTCAGCTGGAGCTCTTTGTTCAAATCTACATTGAGATTCAGAGCCAAATGTTTTTCCTTTCCTGGATTTACTTCATCATTTCAGTCACTCTGTGGATTCAGCTGACAAATGCAAAATACAACCAACATTTAAACGATGACGTGTTGAAAGAAAACTTTATTGATTCAGTCTGGTCAGCAGAATATAACCTGATGAAATCAGCAACATTAAACTGATGTTTCTACATGAATGCATCACTGATTCTAAAACCATAAACTGAACATGAACACTCTGTACACTCAGCGTTACACACATGAAGACAACATCATGTGTTTAAGGTGATGTTGAGCTGAACAGGACTTGTATTGAACACACAGAGGGAGTGCACCGTTCCTGGAGATACTGCAATACCAGGTCGATGCGTGGAGTGGACGGAGCAAGCCCCTATTCCATCTCCCTGTTCCAAAAATCTATTTAATATATGGTCCCCGGATAGGAGACGTATCAGATATTAAACTGATAAGAACAGATACTACACTTGATCTTAGCCAAAAGGCCGAGAAGCGATACCGCTCAGCTGTCGGAGGTAACGGAGTGTTTCTCCGCACCGACCCGCTCAGTGAGGGGTCAGAGTCGGCTTCAGTAACAACATCACTCCGAGAGAGAGACACAAACAGAAGACATGAAGAAACGAAGGAGGGATCAGAGAACAACCACAGACATGTTATTTTCACAAAGTTACGTTGTACAGCAAAGAAAACGTCTCTTCTTGGTCACCTGTAAAACTTCATATCTATGTCAGTTTACCAGCTGAATATTATTGTGAAAACATCAGTTTGTCCTCTCATGTGATTGGCCTCATGGTGTGTCCATCAAAATAACCCCCCTGTCTGCACGGATTCTCTGAAGATTCGGCTCTCCTCGACTGGACTCGGCTTTTTTAGACCGAAAGAGAGAATAATAAAATGAAAGAGTATCTTCGTCATTAACAGTATAAAACACAAATGACTGACCACACACATATTTAAAATAGCATTCAAAGTCATTTTAACCAGAATTACTGCCATCATTTTATCTTAACATAAAATCCGTTATGTCCGTTTAATGCTAACATACAATGGAAAACGCCATAGACCGGCTAACGGGATTAGCATCAGTACCGCGATCATTTTAAAGCGTCAGTGAACTTATTTCATCTCAAACATGGCAGTAATACTTCGGGGAGAGCCGATACCAAAGTAACATGGGACAAATATAACACTCCTAATCGGATAAATGTAGACGCATCAAATGACGTCACACTTCCTCGAAGTTATTGCCGGAAAATTGTTTTTGAGACCGAAAAGTAAATTTGTCTGAGCTGTGAACCTTTAGATTTAAACATTGTGATTATCATTTCCTGTGTCGTATCTGTAATTATATAATAGGTGATTTTGTTTTCTAACACATCCTGAAGTTTCAAATGAAGTTTTGCGGTTTCGGAGAAAATCTGGCGTAAATGTTGGTCCCTGTCTGGACGAGAGTAATGCAGCCGCACTCTGCGAGTTAACAGCTTATCAAAACACAACAATTCTGTATTGTTATGACAGACAAAAGTCTCAAGAGAACAACACAGAGAGGGCTGGTTCCAAACACTAACCCTGGTTTATGTGCAATTCGTTGAAAATTTGTAATCATGTAAAAACAAGATGATTCACATTGACGCTTATACTTTTGACATTTTTGAAGCAAATAAAATAATTAAAGTGCATTTTGAAATTGTGAATTGTGAAAAACTGTAATTGTAAAAAAAAAAAAAAAAGATGACAGAAATGTAAGCAATTCCAGTTCACAATTTGATTGTGTTACTTTCCGGGCGGAAAGACACACTTTAAGAACGGCGGCCCGAAAAGCATTCAACAGCATCACTGAGTCACAAGCAGCACAGTGAAAATTGTACACATTAATGGAGAAAGTGACATTCTGCATGTTCTTCTGATAATCAATGCTGATGAAGTTAAACTCGTATCTCATGATGATTGGGTTATGGGCCCAGCACGCTTCCGCTGCGCTTCCGCTGCGCCACTCTGCTCATAGCTACGTGTGTTTGCAGTCTCTTCTGGATCTGTGGGTTATATATATAATTAAAAGAAAAGAAAAATCTTCTTTAATACGTTTGTCCTTTTCTATCTGATCCCCAACAGTGCTCATCAGTTTAATATATCGAAAACCTAAAGTAGGATTTGATTCCATAACAGCGGGACAAAGTGTGTCATTAATCTTCTGGATTCTACAGACTGAGTTCATGTTCTGATAGATTTATTTTACAGCTGTAGTAACAATAAATCTCCAGCAGGTGGAAGTATTGCTGCTCAGATGTCATGTACACTGTGGGACACACAATACTCACAGAGGACTTTATTGTGCTGCAGTGAGATGTATAAAAAGCTCCAGTTCTACAGTCAGAAGATGTCCAGTCTGAAGGTGGATGAGTTCTGACTGCAGAAGAAAGTTTCAGAGCGTCTTCCAATGGCTGATTATTGATCTGTGATCAGGTTATGAGCTACAAACACTGATCACCTTCAGGTTGGTACAACAGTCAATCAAACATGCTGCTTTCTGGGTCTTAACATTAATTATATTATATTCATATTAGAATTCCAAACAATATGTAAACTCCATGTCTGAATAGAGGTGGATGTGTGAACGTGTGTTAAAATCTGAGAGAATTTACACTCATTCAACTCAAATCCAGGAACATCCCAAACATGACTATTAGTCCTGTCTGAGAGTTTCCTCCACTGACAGCAAACATACTGTATATCCATACTGATCACTGTGATCAGGTTTGAATCATCTCTGTGAGAATCCCACATGAAGCTGTCAGTCCTGCTGGATACACACACATCCCACTGAACACATTTTACCTCACTATCATATGAAGAAATATCACAAACCAGATGAACTTCTCAATGTGATGATCAGAGAGCCTTTAGATTTCATCATCATATGATAGAAACATCCAAACAGCTCCATCTGCTGGTTCTGCTCTGTTTTATGAATGTGTCCCAAACTGCACACACGGTCCGTGTATTTTAGGATGCTCTCTGCCTTCCTCTGTGTGGATCACTACGCAAACCAATTCCTATGTAAAAATCACTGTTTTGTGAAGTCTCAGTACAAAAGTAGAAAATAGTCTCCTGCTGATTCACGGTCACACAGCTGATAGGCGGACGAGCCGACTTCCGGTCCTCTGAGGTGGAGAGAAGTAGATACTGAGGAGATAGAACTTCACAACTCTGACAGAGAAGCTGGTGTTGTGTCTTTAAACTGGAAAAGTGAGATAACACCTGTTATGTGATTCTTTATACTTGTCTACGTCATAGAAGTCATGTATACCAGAGAGTGTTCAAAGAACTGAGGTTCTCCTAACTTCTCATTATTAACTAAAGCTGTGCCCCGTGTGAGGCTCCAACTCACGACCTTCAGATTATGAGACTGACGCGCTGCCTACTGCACCAACGAGGCCTGACTGACTAAAAGACCTCAGACCTGTCAGGAGCACCCCGCACAACACGGGCTGAACCAGCCACACACCGGGCAGGCCGGCACATGATGCACAGCACAGAAGTGCAAAGCTCTGGAATAAATCCTATTTTAGCCACTCTCCCTTTTTTCAGAGGCTGTTTGAATCAACACATGATGATTAACACAGATCCATGTGAAACATGACAATCTTTTCTCTTTTTGATTCCCCATTCTTCATTGACACATCTCTCTGCACAGTTACAATTACTGTTTCAATCAGACTGTATTAGCTGTTTATTGATTTGCTGGCTGTTTGCTGCACTGTGAAAAAGGAGGCTTGACTATTTTTTTACAAAGTGAAAACATAAACCCCCCCCCCCCCCCCCCCCCCGAAAACATTTTGTATTTTGAAGTATTCCTTTCTCGAAGGGTGACCTGACTTTGAGATTAATGCTTTAAAATGCAGGCACTGGATGTTTAAAAGGAAACTTTTTTTACAAATGAACAGCGAGCTTGTACTTGGGTGATTTGCGTTTGATAGATTAACATCTGACTGTATCCTCATCTAACTTCCTCTACAGAAGTTCCATTCAAAAGACACAACAGTCTCTCTGACCAATCAGTTAACTGCACAGTCTTCATGTCTCCCTTTGGAACAGCCTGACGTTTTGTGGAAGAGGTGAAACCAAACCACATACTATCCAACAAAACCAGCTGAGTACAGTGCTGTGGACTTGAACCAGGAACAGACAGTGAAACAGGCTGAATGATTTCACAACCAATGCAGATAAAGGTCTGCAAATGCAAATCTCACACAGAGCAATGTAGAACACTGTTTATGATCTGCATCTTTGCTTTCTTCTGTTCACACAGTACCTTGGAATATGAAAGACCATATTTTATATATTAATATATATATTATATATTAATGTTTAACATTCGTTTTCACTGTGTGCTGCAAAAAAATTTATCAAATAATGGAAAAATAAAAAACCATTATCAATATAATTATCCTTAACAAGCAAGTGGAAAGTTCAGGATCATTATGATACAGTCTGACTGATAAAGCTCAATTAACTTCAATATGTTCATTTCACCGTTTTATACATTTTCATGAATTTTTTTACAATGTGAAAAGTTTGTATTTTGAAGTATTCCTTTCTTCATTTCTTTATCAAGAATGATCTGACTTTGAGTTTATTGCTTTAGAATGGGGGCACTGAATGTTTAAAAGGCAATTTTTTTTTTTTTACAAATGAGCTACGAGCTTGTACTCGGGTGATTTGTGTTTGATAAATTTGCGTCTGACTGGATCCTCATCTAACTTCCTCTACTGAAGTCCCATTAAAAGGACACAGCAGTCTCTCTGCACAGTCTTCATGTCTCCCTTTGGAGCAGCCTGAAGTTTTGTGGAAGAGGTAAACCAACAAAAACAGCAGAGTACAGCTGTGGACTGAAACAGGCTGAATGATAAAGGTTGTGTATGTCAGCTGCTTCCTTGTTGCTAAAGTCACGTGTCCCCCGGCCCCTCCCCCCTGTGTTCTGTCCCAGTGGGCGTGTCCTCTCTCCTAATGAGGCACACCTGTCCTGCATTTCCCGCCAATCAGCCCACATAGATTCTCTCCTCGGACTTCTCTTCAGTGCCGGAGTATCCTGTCTGTTCTGATTGTTACCGCGTCTCTCGTTCACCGTTTTCCTTCGGGCTTTATTTTTTTTATTTTTTTATTTTTAATAAATATGTCTTCTGTTTTTCCATTCAGGTTCTCCGGTGTCTCTCAGTCAGCCTCTCTCTTGGTTCCCTGTTTGTTCAGTCTCGCCTTTTGTTTTCTCTCTCTGTTGTTACTTTGTTAGTTTTTCAGAAAGTCCAGCTCAGTCTGTGTTTCCTCTTTTTGTTGGACTTTTGTATCCCTACCGGACTATTTCTGTTGGACTCGGTTTTACCGGATCTGTTTCTCCATCGGGGTCCTATTTTAGTGACCCGTAACACCTCGCTGACTAACAGCAGCAGTACAACAACAAACCAAAAACAGGTTGGAGCGGTTTTAATGTGTCATACTTTGGAGTATCGGTCCACTATCAGTCTGGTACAGGCAGGGGGGATATTTCACCTCTGATAGCCAAAGCTGGGTCAAAGCTCAACATGCGGTGGTGAGCAGACTTTTGCTGCAGGTCGCTGCTTGGACCCGGAGCAGGAGTTAAATAAATAAAATAGTCTAATTACTGTACTTGCATAGGAAATATTGTACTCTTCAGGAAGTAATGTGAAGATGACCCCTGATTATTATTTTTAATAACCTTATCTGTCAGTATTTTATCTGCACTTAGAGTACAGTTTATTCACTTTTATTCTTATTCTACTATAAAGTAAGAGTCACTGAGTAAAGTCAAGAATTCAAAGCACCAGACTTGTACCAGATTTTTTTTTTTTATATATTTTTTTAAGATTTTTAAATGGTCATTCCAAATTAATCTAAAATGAAAAAGAATTTTTCTCAACTTAACTTTCATGGTGAATGTTAACTTTATTTTCTTGTGGCCCAACTGGTGTGCTGGTGTTTCTGTTGCACAATGACAGAACTAACATGTCAGAACTGGTCTGAAACCTTTGATGAACTGAGCTGAGTGAATTGAACTCTTCCTGTTAATGGTACACTCTGAGTATTTCCAGATACAGTGAAGCCAGTGAAGGTTTAAAGCAGCACTCCTAGTTTTTAATGTTGGGAATCATTTGAGGCAAAACAGAAACCTTTACATTGTCAGAAGTTCTTTGATCAATCAAGTAACATGAATTAAATCGCATCATCCATCAACCCATCCCACAGTTAGATACCACCATCTAGTGGACAGAGAGAAGAACTGTCAGATCTGAGATACATTTCTCTGGAACTTGCAAATCACTGACAGATCAGATTGATTTGTGTATGAAGCTGTGGAGGCACAGTATTTAATTTGTGAAAGAAACATGTTTAAGGTGCATCCTAAATATCAGATCAGAGAACCACCTCCTCTGTTCTGTACAGGTCAAACTGCTTTAGATGGAACTGATGGCTTGGAATAATTTTGTCCTCAAATGTATTTCATTAAAATGTTTGGCCTTTAAATGTTACAAAACATAAATTTATCTGATTCAATTTAAAGTTTTAAATATAAGGCAAATATAAAACATCGAATGTTGGGATGAGCATAAACCTTGAATGTCCTTTCTCAATTTTCTGTTTTTTTTTTTTTTTCCAGTCAGGTAAAGGCTGAAGTTAGTGACATAGATGATGATGGTGATTGTGTCCTGTGATGTAAATCCTGTTGGAATGAAGCTTTTTGTTGTGTTTGTGAAGGTGGAGGCTCAGCTATGAATCAGTGTGAGGACAGAGAGGAGGGAGCCCCTCCCTCTAAAACCACTCTGTGTGGGGAACATGAGAGTCAGACCAAAGCTCAGAGGTGAGATGAGGATCTCTAACTGTCCATCTGTCAGAGCTCAGCACTCAGATCACTGCTCCATCATTATTCACTCTCTCTGTCACTTAGGTTTTTTATTGCTGAACTTTTTCTGCTGCTTTTTTATTTGTCCTTTTTTTTTTTTTACAGGGAGCTCAACCAACATTTGAAGATATTGAGTAATAATGATAATCATACTTCATATGAGTTAATGAAAAATATCCAAAAAGTCTATGTAATATGTAAATTTAATTAAAATTAAACCCCACAATAAAATATTCTGGATCAAAAATGAAAATCGAACTCCTTCAAAACTTATGTTTCTGCTCAGTTTCTTGCTTGTTGATTATTTTAATGTCAACTTGGTTTCCACTAGTAACCAGAAGTCAAGACCAGATTCTCCTGAACTGAGCTGTGTGTCCATGAAGAGTGATCGGTCTATGGATCGTCCTATTTACTTCAAGGGAGGACAACAGTTTGCTGTATCCAGTTGTGTGTCCATGAAGAGTGATCGGTCTATGGATCCTCCTATTTACTTCAAGGGAGGACAACAGTCTGCTGTGTCCAGTTGTGTGTCCATGAAGAGTGATTGGTCTATGGATTACTTTATCAAAGAAAAAAGGTAAAAGCTGATCATTTGTTGTTGTCTGACTCATTAAAGGTATCAAAGCTTGTCTATCAGTTTCTCTGCTGTTCATAGAAAACTCCTGGAACAAACTGTGTGTTTGTGTCTTTTCTCCTCAGAGTTCAGTCTGACAAACATCATCACACAGACCTGGACTCCATATTTATGGTGTGTAAATGTTCATCCAGTGACTACAACAGACACCAACAAAGACTTGAGTTTGAAGCTGCACTCTTTAGACCAGTAGAGCTTTACTCTGTGACAGACAGGAGTTGAATTGGGATTGAACAGGTTTGGGGTGGGAGAGAGTGGGAGAGGACTGGGAGTTGTAGTTCACCACAGAGCAATAATCCATCAGCCTCAACAGATATGTTCTGTATGAATATGGTCTGTTGGAGACTTTTACAAAACATTTCTGCTCCTCCTTCATCTGCAATGAATCCAAAAGAAAGGTTTATTTAGTTGTTTTCCTGAGGATTTCAGCTGTGACTTAATAACAAAGACCAAAGTTAATCAGATTCAGTCCTGGACCTCCATGGACTCTGTCTCTACAGGGTTTAAAGATGGAATAATTCATCAGTGAACTAGTTCAGGTGGTCTGATCCATCTTCAGCCACAGTCACAGTTAATACCCTGAATTTTCACTTCCTAAGTTGATGTGTTGAAGGGCTGTATCAGTTTGGTCTTCATGTGATGATCGGGATCTCTGTGTTGTCAGAATCTAAGTGAAGTTAGTTTAGTGAAGTCAGCAGGTCTGAATCTTTCTGTGTAGCTCTGGAAAGAGACGTGGCAGCAGATGATACAGCAGCAGCTAAAGTTGAACTCTGCTGACCGATGATCTGATGCTTTGATCCATCAGTTTATACTGAGAGTGAACTTTACACAGGATGTTATTGTGTTCCAGCTGCTGGAGGAGAACATCTTCTGTTTTGTGAAGAACGAGCTGAAGAAAATGAAAAGGAGTCTGAGTCCAGATTACCCACAATTCATCAAGAATGAGGATGATGAGGTGGATGAAAAGCAGGAGGAAAAGAGGAAAAGAAAAGAGGAGGAAAAGGGGAGGAGCAGAGAGGCATTTCTGAAGATCACAGTGAACTTCCTGAAGAGGATGAAGCAGGAGGAGCTGGCTGACTGTCTGCAGAGCAGTAAGAGGATTTAACATGATGGATCAATTAGACATTAACTAAAGTCTGAGGAGACAGAGAGAAATATGATCATTCTTATTCCTTAGGAGATGCAAAAATTAACCTTGTAGTTAAAGTTTTTAATCTCTTTTGTTCTTTGTTTATTCAGAAAGTCATGCTCTAGTTTGTCAGCATAAACTCAAATCTTCCCTGAAGAAGAAGTTCCAGTGTGTGTTTGAGGGGATCTCTAAAGCAGGAAACCCAACCCTTCTGAATCAGATCTACACAGAGCTCTACATCACAGAGGGAGGGACTGGAGAGGTCAATGAGGAACATGAGGTCAGACAGATTGAAACAGCATCCAGGAAACAGGACAGAGCAGAAACAAGCATCAGACAAGAAGACATCTTTAAACCCCCACCTGGAAGAGACCAACCAATCAGAACAGTGATGACAAAGGGAGTGGCTGGCATTGGGAAAACCGTCTTAACACAGAAGTTCACTCTGGACTGGGCTGAAGACAAAGCCAACCAGGACATAGAGTTCACATTCCCCTTCACCTTCAGAGAGCTGAATGTGCTGAAAGAGAAGAAGTTCAGCTTGGTGGAACTTGTTCATCTCTTCTTCACTGAAACCAAAGAAGCAGGAATGTGCAGCTTTGATCAGTTCCAGGTTGTGTTCATCTTTGACGGTCTGGATGAGTGTCGACTTCCTCTGGACTTCCACAACACTGAGGTCCTGACTGATCCTACAGAGTCCACCTCAGTGGACGTGCTGCTGACAAACCTCATCAGGGGGAAACTGCTTCCCTCTGCTCGCCTCTGGATAACCACACGACCTGCAGCAGCCAATCACATCCCTCCTCAGTGTGTTGACATGGTGACAGAGGTCAGAGGGTTCAATGACCCCCAGAAGGAGGAGTACTTCAGGAAGAGGTTCAGACATGAGGAGCAGGCCAGCAGGATCATCTCCCACATCAAGACCTCACGAAGCCTCCACATCATGTGCCACATCCCAGTCTTCTGCTGGATCACTGCTACAGTTCTGGAGGAGGTGTTGAAGACCAGAGAGGGAGGAGAGCTGCCCAAGACCCTGACTGAGATGTACATCCACTTCCTGGTGGTTCAGTCCAAAGTGAAGAATGTCAAGTACGATGAAGTAGCTTATTCAGATCCACACTGGAGTAAAAAGAACAGAAAAATGATTAAGTCTCTTGGAAAATTGGCTTTTGAGCAGCTGCAGAAAGGAAACCTGATCTTCTATGAATCAGACCTGACAGAGTGTGGCATCGATATCAGAGCAGCATCAGTTTACTCAGGAGTGTTGACACAGATCTTCAAAGAGGAGACAGGGCTGTACCAGGACAAGGTCTTCTGCTTCGTCCATCTGAGTGTTCAGGAGTTTCTGGCTGCTCTTCATGTCCATCTGACCTTCATCAACTCTGGAGTCAATCTGATGTCAGAAGAACAAACAACAACTTGGAGGTCTAAACTAATAAAGACTGGATCTAAAACACGTCTCTACCAGAGTGCTGTGGATAAGGCCTTACAGAGTCCAAATGGACACCTGGACTTGTTCCTCCGGTTCCTTCTGGGTCTTTCACTGCAGACCAACCAAACTCTCCTACGAGGCCTGGTGACACAGACAGGAAGTAGCTTAGAGACCAATCAGAAAACAGTCCAGTACATCAAGACAAAGATCAGTGAGGATCTGTCTGCAGAGAAAAGTGTCAACCTGTTTCACTGTCTGAATGAACTGAATGATGGTTCTCTGGTGGAGGAGATCCAACAGTCCCTGAGATCAGGACGTCTCTCCACAGATAAACTGTCTCCTGCTCAATGGTCAGCTCTGGTCTTCATCTTACTGTCATCAGAAAAAGATCTGGACGTGTTTGACCTGAAGAAATACTCTGCTTCAGAGGAGGCTCTTCTGAGGCTGCTGCCAGTGGTCAAAGCCTCCAACAAAGTTCTGTATGTGCAAATAAATCCAACAAGATCAACTAAATCTTTTTATTTGCTCAAACCAAGAACACATTTTTGAAATCATTTTCTCTTGTTTTTCTGATTCTTCTTCAGACTGAGCCTCTGTAACCTCTCAGACAGAAGCTGTGAAGCTCTGTCCTCAGTCCTCAGCTCCCAGTCCTCTAGTCTGAGAGATCTGGACCTGAGTAACAACAACCTGCAGGATTCAGGAGTGAAGCTGCTGTCTGCTGGACTGAAGAGTCCACACTGTCAGCTGAAAGGACTCAGGTTAGTTTATAACTGTATTAATAGTTAACGTGATATTTCTGTAATACCGAGTGCACTTTTTTTTTTTTTTCATTTTATGTTAATTCCTCCTCAGATTGAGCAGCTGTAACCTCTCAGACAGAAGCTGTGAAGCTCTGTCCTCAGTCCTCAGCTCCCAGTCCTCTAGTCTGAGAGATCTGGACCTGAGTAACAACAACCTGCAGCATTCAGGAGTGAAGCTGCTGTCTGAACTGGAGAGTCCACACTGTGAGCTGGAAACTCTCAGGTCAAAAATTACTACTACTTATATATTTTTACGATTTTTGTTTAAATCAGGTAAAATTAACTGAACATGTCTGCAGCTTCATGCTCCATAATGAATTACTGATTTGATTGACCACCTGGAGAACACAATAAGTGAAACAAATCAAACACACCAATATGTTGCTCAGTCATGCTGGGTCATCCTGGTGACTTATATGTTCACTGAGGATCATTTACTTTTAGGGAGGTGGACACAACCTTTCTGCTGCTTTCGGCATCTGCCACAGTTGTGATGATGGAGTTCTCATTCAGGAAAATATTTAAGGGGCTCAAAGACACCAGAGGTTGAGTGGAAAGCTGATATGATGCTCTGTGGATGAATGAACCTGGTTGAACATTGAAGTGTTTGAGTAACTGTGTCTTTATTTTAATCGGTGCTTTTGTGGTTAGGCTGTTGTGTTGCTCTCGTGTTTTTTTTTTTGTTTTTTTTTTTACCTCTGTGTTTTAATCATAATCAAGTATGGTTTGAAATAAGACCTGGCCAAAAAAAACCAAACAAACAAAGTGTTGTAGCTAAAACAGCTAAGCAAAGAAAACAAAACAGTACTGATGAAAAAAAACAACAACAGTTCTTTAACACAAAGGAAAACACAGCACAGCCCAGCATGATCTAAAGTTGGGAGCAGGAAGTACGAGATCACAAAATTATTTTGAATCACCCCAGTACAGGAAAACTTCCCCTTTAAGGAGGAGAACCAGCCAACAAGGGCAAACAACAATATATGCAAAAGACCAAAGGTCATAACAGTGTTCTTATTAAGACAGTAGGTTCTTCATTTTGGCTTCCTCCAAACATCCAGAGACCGTTTATCTCTCTGCTTTAGGAACAGTTTGTTTATAATATCTGTAATATCACAAGATAGTTTATGAATGAATATATAAGATAAATCACTCATATAGAATATTAATTTCAGCTCACTGGCCCAGGGATGGTGAATGAAATAGCTTTTTAGTAATTCTATGATCAGGCAGCTTCACAGATCTGTTCCAGAACTGGAGCATTTGTCTCTTATGTCTGATACTTGTCTGACACAGGACACAGACACACACACACACACACACACACACACACGAAATAGAACAGAGTGAAAGTATGAACTCCCAGATGAGCACAGTGTTCAGATTTGTTCAGGGCTCTACCTGCAGACTGAGCTAAAACACTGACAGCTGGGTTAAATGTCATGTGTTGGTCCAACATCAGGCCAAGACAATTCATCTTCACATAATGTTCATGATGAGTTTGGTTTTCTGTGTAGAACTTCTGCAGCTTGTTTGTAGATTGTTTGACTGGTTTTAAAGTGGACTTACCTGCCAGAGCTCAGATTGTTATACAGGAGTTCATATGTGGCAGAATCAGAGATAGAAATAAAGTTTGGCTGACTCTGCTGTTTGGTTATTTCTGATGTGTTCAAATCACAATGTTGACAGTTTGAGTCAGTTCAGGTTCTTTACAGTGTTGTTTCATTTCCTCATTAAATCTTGTCACTTTTTGTATTTGACTGTTGTGAAGCTGCTTCCTGTTGGTTCAGCTGTTTGAATTTCATTTTCTAAACTTCTACTTTCTAAACCTTCAGCTCTGAACAGATGATGAAACATTGAACGCTTTCAAGCAGGAACTTTGTCTCCTAAAGTCACATCTTTTATTTTTTATTCAGGTTGGAGAACTGCAGTTTGTCAGAGATCAGCTGTTCTTCTCTGGTCTCAGCTCTGAAGTCCAACCCCTCCCATCTCAGAGAACTGGACCTGAGTCGGAACGACCTGAAGGATTCAGGACTGAAGGATCTGTGTGGTTTTCTGAAGAGTCCTCACTGCAGACTGGAGACTCTGAGGTCAGTTCAGTTATTGTTGTGGAACTTTTATTTTTAATCCAGAATTAAATCTGCATAGAACTTAAGTTCATTCATTTTGGATCAACATACTTTTAAATAGTTGTTTCATGTTTCCAGTACTCTTCTGACTTTTGACTGACTGATTCTCCAGGTTCAGTTTTATTATTGTTGTTGTTGTAGTTGTTCTTGTCTTTATAGTCGTTGTTGTTTTCACACCTTCAATTTACTTGTTTCATGTGTTAATAAGAAAAAGTCTGACAGGAACCAACCAGTTGGTTTCACATGTTTGATCCCCAGACACAGACCAGCACCAAGGGAGACTTCAGTCCTGAATCAGGACTGGATATTTAAAGTCTGATCTAGTTCAGTCTGTCCTGAGGTCAGCAGCAGCTCATCAACCTGTGGTGACATGAACAGGTGGATGAATGTTGTGCTGCTGATTGGGTGATGTGTGTAGCGACAAGATGATGACCCACAATAACACAAAGATCATTGATGAGGACATTTCTGATTGATTATCAATGATTAGATCATATTTTTTTAATTCCTTATTCAGGTTGGAGGGCTGCAGTTTGTCAGAGATCAGCTCTTCTTCTCTGGTCTCAGCTCTGAAGTCCAACCCCTCCCATCTCAGAGAACTGGACCTGAGTCTGAACAACCTGAAGGATTCAGGACTGAAGGATCTGTGTGGTTTTCTGGAGAGTCCTCACTGCAGACTGGAGACTCTGAGGTCAGTTCAGTTATTGTTGTGGAACTTTTATTTTTAATCCAGAATTATATCTGCATAGAACTTAAGTTCATTCATTTTGGATCAACATACTTTTAAATTGTTGTTTCATGTTTCCAGTATTCTTCTTTCTGACACACTGATTCTCCAGGTTCAGTTTTATTATTATTGTTGTTGTAGTTGTTCTTGTCTTGACAGTCGTCATCGTTTTCACACTTTCAATTTACTTGTTTCATGTGTTACTTGTTTCATAAGTCTGACAGGAACCAACCAGTTGGTTTCACATGTTTGATCCCCAGACACAGACCAGCACCAAGGGAGACTTCAGTCCTGAATCAGGACTGGATATTTAAAGTCTGATCTAGTTCAGTCTGTCCTGAGGTCAGCAGCAGCTCATCAACCTGTGGTGACATGAACAGGTGGATGAATGTTGTGCTGCTGATTGGGTGATGTGTGTAGCGACAAGATGATGACCCACAATAACACAAAGATCATTGATGAGGACATTTCTGATTGATTATCAATGATTAGATCATATTTTTATAATTCCTTATTCAGGTTGGAGAGCTGCAGTTTGTCAGAGATCAGCTGTTCTTCTCTGGTCTCAGCTCTGAAGTCCAACCCCTCCCATCTCAGAGAGCTGGCCCTGAGTCACAACAATGACCTGCAGGATTCAGGACTGAAGGATCTGTGTGGTTTGCTGAAGAGTCCAGATTTTAGACTGGAGACTCTGAGGTTGGTCAGAGCTTGTTGTAGATTTTTTAGCTTCAATCCAGAAATGATTTTCACATTGAAGGAGAATTTATTCAATTTTGATCAAAAAATTATTTTGTTTCTAGTTTTTCAATTACTCTTATTATTATTATTGTTGTTGGTGTTGTTGTTGTTTTTGTTGATGATGATGATAAAAGTTGCCATTCTTTTCCAAAAGTTCAATTTGATTTTTTCTTTTTCAGGTTGAGATGCTGTTGGTTGTCAGAGATCAGCTGTTCTTCTCTGGCCTCAGCTCTGAAGTCCAACCCCTCCCATCTCAGAGAACTGGACCTGAGAGGAAACCTCCTGCAGGATCCAGATGTGGAGGAGCTGCGTGATCTTGTGGAGAGTCCAGACTGTAGACTGGAGACTCTGAGGTCAGTCCACTGTGGTAGATCTTTAATCCACCGCTGAATCTAATGTCCTAATAAATGTCTTCAGACTTGGAGGGTGTGGAGCTGAGGACCAGAGTCAGTTGTGTTGTTGAGACTCCAGCCCTCATGGGGCTTTCAGACACGTGGCCGTGGCCCCCCTGTGCTCTGAAAGCTGTTATTTCCAAAGGATTGGAGCTCCACCACAGGTTTCCCTGCACTGAGCACAGTTCATGTGCAGCACAGTGATAGTTGTGTTTCTTTGTGGTGTGGTCATACTCAGTCAGTGTGTTACTGCAGTAGATGGAGTTCAGAGCAGCGGTACAGAAGCTGAGTGATGAGCTGCTGTGGACGGAGTGTTGAAATGTTCTTCATTTAGAAGATTTTAGAGCTTCATCTTCACATCAAAGCAGAACTTTCCTTTGCTGCCACATATTTATGAAGCAGCCACCTGCTGTATTCCTACACACAGTATGTCCTGTATTCCACTGCAGCCGCAGGTCAGCTGAGGGAATCACTTTGTTTTCGAGTGAGGAGCTGCTGAACTTCAGCCTCCAGTGGCTGAAATGACAATTACACTGAAGAAACACTTCAAACATCCAGACAGAATGTGGTGGCACTTTACTTTAAAGTCTTCTGAACGTTTCTGACTGATTATCAATGATTTTATCTGCATCTTTTGTTCCTTATTCAGATTTGACAACTCCAGTTTGTCAGAGATCAGCTGTTCTTCTCTGGGCTCAGCTCTGAAGTCCAACCCCTCCCATCTCAGAGAACTGGACCTGAGTCAGAACGACCTGAAGGATTCAGGACTGAAGGATCTGTGTGGTTTTCTGAAGAGTCCTCACTGTAAACTGGAGACTCTGAGGTCAGACTGATGTTTTATTTCTGCTCTCAGATTAATATGATGTTACAGTTGTGGTGACTCTGACCTGCAGACAGGTTTATATTTATGAGGGAAAATCCTCTTCAGGTTTTAAACAGTTAGGCTGTTAAATATTTCAAAATTACTTTTGAAAACAATTTTTATTTATAATTTGGAAATTACATTTGCATTTTCATTCATTTATTAATCAATCTTGCATTTTGAAAGGGGGCATAATATATTCATGAATATTTGTATGTTAATGTTCAGATTTTGGTTTGTGGTTCATTTCATTTATTTATTTTAATGTAATTTCATAAAAATGTCAAACCCACATGGTTTTATGAGACGTTTATTTAATCATACTGTGGCTGTTGTAACAGCATAACCTCTTATATCTGCATATAAACATACACAGTTACATTATCATCCTTTTCTCAAGTAACAATGTTACATAATATTTTAAAAACTACAAATAAACAATCAAAAGATTTAGCTGTGTTTCTGAAGCCTTGGAAATAAATTCAGCTACTACATGAGTCCCTTTGCTGAAAAGGAACTCATGTTTCTCAGAATCCTCCAAATCAAAGAAATTAATATAAATATAAACCATTTAGGCAAGGCAAGTTTAATAATAGAGCACAATTCGTACCCCTGGTAATTCAAAGTGCTTTATAGATACAGATAAACAGGAACAAGACGGCGGATAGAATTATTACATAAATCATTAAAAAAGTAATAATTGAATCAATTAAAAGATCCAAAATACTTTCAGTTGTCATTTGGACACCTAAATAGAACTGTTTTCAGCCTGGATTTAAAGGTTGACAGAGTTGAGGGCAGTCTCACATCTTCTTAGAAACTTTTCCAGACTTTAGCAGCATAAAACTGGAATGCAGCCTCACCATGTTTAGTCCTGACTCTGGGCACCACCAGGAGACCACTCCCCGAAGTTCTCAGAGCCCGAGAGGGTTCATATGGCTCTAACATGTCAGAGATTTACTTTGGTGCTAGACCATGAAGAGACTTGTTCATAAGCAGAGCTGAGCTGATGTGTTAAAATCACAATATTGACAGTTTGAGTCAGTTCAGGTTCTTTACAGTGTTGTTTCATTTTCTCATTAAATCTTGTCACTTTTTGCATTTGACTGTTGTGAAGCTGCTTCCTGTTGGTTCAGCTGTTTGACTTTCATTGTCTAAACTTCTACTTTCTAAACCTTCAGCTCTGAACAGATGATGAAACACTGAATACTTTCAAGCAGGAACTTTGTCTCGTAAAGTCACATCTTTTATTCTTTACTCAGGTTGAAGGGCTGCAGTTTGTCAGAGATCAGCTGTTCTTCTCTGGTCTCAGCTCTGAAGTCCAACCCCTCCCATCTCAGAGAACTGGACCTGAGTCACAACGACCTGAAGGATTCAGGACTGAAGGATCTGTGTGGTTTACTGAAGAGTCCTCACTGTAGACTGGAGACTCTGAGGTCAGACTCATGTTTTATTTCTGCTCTCAGATTAATATGATGTTACAGTTGTGGTGACTCTGACCTGCAGACAGGTTTATATTTATGAGGAAAATCCTCTTCAGGTTTTAAACATTTAGGCTGTTAAATATTTCAAAATTACTTTTGAAAACAATTTTTATTTATAATTTGGAAATTGCATTTGCATTCATTTATTTATCAATCTTGCATTTTGAAAGGGGGCATAATATATTCATGAATATTTGTATGTTAATGTTCAGATTTTGGTTTGTGGTTCATTTCATTTATTTATTTATTTTAATGTAATTTCATAAAAATGTCAAACCCACATGGTTTTATGAGACATGTATTTAATCATACTGTGGCTGTTGTAACAGCATAACCTCTTATATCTGCATATAAACATACACAGTTACATTATCATCCTTTTCTCAAGTAACAATGTTACATAATATTTTAAAAACTACAAATAAACAATCAAAAGATTTAGCTATTTCCCTTTGCTGAAAAGGAACTCATGTTTCTCAGAATCCTCCAAATCAAAGAAATTAATATTTAGGCAAGCCAAGTTTAATGAGAGAACAATTCGTACCCCTGGTAATTCAAAGTGCTTTATAGATACAGATAAACAGGAACAAGACGGCGGATAGAATTATTACATAAGTCATTAAAAAAGCAATAATTGAATGAATTAAAAGATACAAAATACTTTCAGTTGTCATATGGACACCTAAATAGAACTGTTTTCAGCCTGGATTTAAAGGTTGACAGAGTTGAGGGCAGTCTCACATCTTCTGAGAGACTGTTCCAGACTTTAGCAGTATAAAACTGGAATGCAGCCTCACCATGTTTAGTCCTGACTCTGGGCACCACCAGGAGACCACTCCCCGAAGTTCTCAGAGCCCGAGAGGGTTCATATGGCTCCAACATGTCAGAGATTTACTTTGGTGCTAGACCATGAAGAGACTTGTTCATAAGCAGAGCTGAGCTGATGTGTTAAAATCACAATATTGACAGTTTGAGTCAGTTCAGGTTCTTTACAGTGTTGTTTCATTTTCTCATTAAATCTTTTCACTGTTTGTATTTGACTGTTGTGAAGCTGCTTCCTGTTGGTTCAGCTGTTTGACTTTCATTTTCTAAACTTCTACTTTCTAAACCTTCAGCTCTGAACAGATGATGAAACACTGAATACTTTCAAGCAGGAACTTTGTCTCCTAAAGTCACATCTTTTATTCTTTACTCAGGTTGAAGGGCTGCAGTTTGTCAGAGATCAGCTGTTCTTCTCTGGTCTCAGCTCTGAAGTCCAACCCCTCCCATCTCAGAGAACTGGACCTGAGTCACAACGACCTGAAGGATTCAGGACTGAAGGATCTGTGTGGTTTTCTGAAGAGTCCTCATTGTGGACTGGAGACTCTGAGGTCTGTTCAGTTGTTATTGTACATTTGTTTAATCCAGAATTTATATTCACATTTAATTTGAATTTATTCACTTTAATAAAAAATAGCTGTTGTTTCATGTTTCCAGCTGTTCGAATGATAATAGGAAAAGTTGTCACTCTTTTCCAAAACTTGAATTTACTTGTTCACTATATCAATAAGGAAAAGTCTTCCAGGAACCAAAAGTGTTGGTTTCACATGTCACATGGTCCAGACAGAAACCAGGACCAAGGCAGATCTTAGTCTTGGATCAGGACTGGATCTTTAAAGTCTTGGTCTCGGTCTTTTTATTGGAACAAAGTCTGATCTGAACCAGCAACATTTGAGATGTTAAAGTGTGTGATGAGTTTGAAAACATGGAGAAGTTCTGGCTCAGGACATTTCTGACTGATTATCAGTCATCTGATCTCCATGATTTGTTCTTTTTTCCAGGTTGAGATGCTGTTGGTTGTCAGAGATCAGCTGTTCTTCTCTGGCCTCAGCTCTGAAGTCCAACCCCTCCCATCTCAGAGAACTGGACCTGAGAGGAAACCTCCTGCAGGATCCAGATGTGAAGGAGCTGCGTGATCTTGTGGAGAGTCCAGACTGTAGACTGGAGACTCTGAGGTCAGTCCACTGTGGTAGATCTTTAATCCACCGCTGAATCTAATGTCCTAATAAATGTCTTCAGACTTGGAGGGTGTGGAGCTGAGGACCAGAGTCAGTTGTGTTGTTGACACTCCAGCCCTCATGGGGCTTTCAGACACGTGGCCGTGGCCCCCCTGTGCTCTGAAAGCTGTTATTTCCAAAGGATTGGAGCTCCACCACAGGTTTCCCTGCACTGAGCACAGTTCATGTGCAGCACAGTGATAGTTGTGTTTCTTTGTGGTGTGGTCATACTCAGTCAGTGTGTTACTGCAGTAGATGGAGTTCAGAGCAGCGGTACAGAAGCTGAGTGATGAGCTGCTGTGGACGGAGTCAACATCAAAAAGCTCTTCTACACACTTTGAAAAGAAACAGTCCCACACATGTTGAAATGTTCTTCATTTAGAAGATTTTAGAGCTTCATCTTCACATCAAAGCAGAACTTTCCTTTGCTGCCACATATTTATGAAGCAGCCAACTGCTGTATTCCTACACACAAGTATGTCCTGTATTCCACTGCAGCCGCAGGTCAGCTGAGGGAATCACTTTGTTTTAGAGTGAGGAGCTGCTGAACTTCAGCCTCCAGTGGCTGAAATGACAATTACACTAAAGAAACACTTCAAACATCCAGACAGAATGTGGAGGCACTTTGTTTTAAAGTCTTCTGAACATTCCTGACTGATTATCAATGATTTTATCTGCATCTTTTATTCCTTATTCAGATTTGACAACTCCAGTTTGTCAGAGATCAGCTGTTCTTCTCTGGTCTCAGCTCTGAAGTCCAACCCCTCCCATCTCAGAGAGCTGGAGCTGAATCAGAACGACCTGAAGGATTCAGGACTGAAGGATCTGTGTGGTTTTCTGAAGAGTCCTCACTGTAGACTGGAGACTCTGAGGTCAGACTCATGTTTTATTTCTGCTCTCAGATTAATATGATGTTACACTTGTGGTGACTCTGACCTGCAGACAGTTTTATATTTATGACGGAAAATCCTCTTCAGGTTTTTAACATTTAAACTGTTAAATGGTTTGAAAGTAACTTTGGAAAACAGATTTCTATTAATTTGAAAATTAAATTTTAATTGCAAGCAGTTTATCGATCAATCTTGTATTTTTGAAAGGGAGCATCATATATAAATGAATATTTGTATGTTAATATGCAGATTGTAGTTTGTTTTGGTTTTTTTTCCATTTATTTATTTATTTTCATGTCGAATGGAAAGAAACTGCGCTTAGGTTTGTCTAAGAAGATGTTTGGTCTCTTATCTCAGGGGCTTCATCAGTTCATCAGTCCTCACTAGTCTGACAGACAGTGGAGTTTGACCCAGATATTTAACCTCTGTAGGAGTGTTAACAAAGCTCCTTGTGACAACAGCCCATTAGAGGAGTTCCACTGACCTTTGTTAGTCCACTACTGTAGATAGATTTGTGTGTCATTTCTGTTGTGGAAATTCTCTGTTGCTGGTGAAGAATGAAATACAGACTTTTTCCGGCCAACAAGTTTTCATTTTCTTTGCAAAGAAAAAGTCAATCATCACACGAGCAGGACAAATGAAGAAAGAATTCATAAATCACTCGTATATAATATTAATTTCAGCTCACTGGCCCAGTGATGGTGATGCAAAGTGTCAGAATGAAATATCTTTTTAGTAATTCTGTGATCAGGCAGCTTCACAGATCTGTTCCACAGCTGGAGCATTTGTCTCTTATGTCTGATACTCGAGGGCTCCCAACCCAAATCACCATGAAGAGCCAACACTGAGGTCAATCTGTGTCCTGCTGTAAGATAACCAATAGCTCTATGATGCTGAGTATTACAAAGAGAATATTCACAGAATCCCCAGACAGCAGAAGCATCATCTGACACACACACACACACACACACACTATAGAACAGAGTGAAAATATGAACACCCAGATGAGCACAGTGTTCAGACTTGTTCAGGGCTCTACCTGCAGACTGAGTTAAATGTCATGTGTTGGTCCAACGTCAGGACATTTATACTGATCAGTGTAGGACAGCAGTACTGTCCCAAGATTAACAACATTCAGCTTGGCCTAAAATGCTCCACTTATGTTTTGTCTTGGTTCTCCATTAGTCTCCACTTCCAGCACCGTTTTGGAACAATGTTCAGCATAACGTGAATATTTTTTCTTTCTTAGCCAACAGAATGACATCATCCACATGTAACATGGCTCTATTGGTTCAGTTTGGGAAATTTCAGCCATAATACCAATTTAGTTTGAATATCAAAATGATTGTCAGATCCAGCAGGATGATGCTGTGCCAGACCATGTAAATGTGCCAGTGGTGGGATTTCATGGGGAACTTGTATTTTGATGCAAATGAGTCCAACAAGTCCCCCCATCCATATGTTACAGGTACCAGCAATGTAAGGCCTCTCAGCTTCAGTTATGGTTTTGGTGTCTTTGTCCCGGGGCTGAATCTTCTGCACAGTGTCTGGTCCAGCAAAGGAGAAAACAAGTGTGACTGCTCTGTTGTCGTACCATTTGACGGCACAGATGTTGTGGTTCCCCTCCACTCGCATATCAAAGCTTCCTCTCCCCTTTTTCTTCAAGCTCGTTTCGTCCTCAAGGTTGCAGTTTGGTAGGCGTACCTGTCTGGATGTTCGTACAATCCAGGAATCAAGGAGCTTAACCAGCAATTTATTTAAATATATCAAAGTATTGTCGTTTTAATGCAAATGCTAATCATCATTCCACTACATTCATACAATGTACTGGTACAATGTAATTCATGTAATTCATACAATGCACAACTTGGCCCTGCCTTGTTTGTTTGTCATCAAAGCGTATGACATGGGACAAAACTTGTTGATGATGCCTTGATGTCTTCAACACGGCTGACTGCATATCTGGTCCGGCCTGGAACCGTTTTGATAATATTAGCAGCACTAAGTCTATCCTGCTGTTGAAGTGGAGAAGGGACCATATTTTCATTTTGGAGGGGATCATGTCGCTGGTGGTTGAGTGACAACAGGAGGGTCAACACTCTCATTCCCATCAGATGACAATGCCTCCAAATCAGGGTCCTCCACAACAAAATGATTTGGATAGAGAGCAAGCTTTTATGTGTTTGATCCTCCCTTTGAATGAACTACCAATGTCTTTGACGGGGAAAACCCGCCCTCCACAGCACGGGAAATATCTGTTCTACTTTGGAAGGTGTTAGTAATATGTCAGATACACACACACATTCATACCCCCCCATTTCATGTATCAACTTAAAAGTATCAATTCTGCACCTATAGGTGTGGGAATGTTAGGTCACACATGGGTCACACACAGGCAGACCAGTTTTACACAGCTGAAACAGCTTGGGGTCAAATTGACCCCAGAGGAATACCAATGTGTGCAATATGTGTTCAGCACATTGAAAAATTTCTTCATGATAATTTTATACTTAATCAATTGTACCCATCAAATTTGGAAAAGTCATGAAATACGAAGCAAAAAAAAAAGTAAACTAATATTTTTTGAATGAATGAAACATTGAATGTGGTCAAATTGACCCTGGGGATTTCCACATTCAACTGTTCATGTTCCTTTAAATATATCATTAATGATGAGTTAGATTTTCTGTCTAGAACTTCTGCAGCTTGTTTGTAGACTGTTTGGCTGGTTTTAGAGTGGACTTACCTGCCAGAGCTCAGATTGTTATACAGGAGTTCATATGTGGCAGAATCAGAGATAGAAATAAAGTTTGGCTGACTCTGCTGTTTGGTTATTTCTGATGTGTTAAAATCACAATGTTGACAGTTTGAGTCAGTTCAGGTTCTTTACAGTGTTGTTTCATTTTATCATTAAATCTTGTCACTGTTTGTATTTGACTGTTGTGAAGCTGCTTCCTGTTGGTTCAGCTGTTTGACTTTCATTTTCTAAACTTCTACTTTCTAAACCTTCAGCTCTGAACAGATGATGAAACATTGAAAGCTTGCAAGCAGGAACTTTGTCTCCTAAAGTCACATCTTTTATTATTTACTCAGGTTGGAGCGCTGCAGTTTGTCAGAGATCAGCTGTTCTTCTCTGGTCTCAGCTCTGAAGTCCAACCCCTCCCATCTCAGAGAACTGGACCTGACTCTGAACTACCTGAAGGATTCAGGAGTGAAGGATCTGTGTGGTTTTCTGAAGAGTCCTCACTGTAGACTGGAGACTCTGAGGTCAGACTCATGTTTTATTTCTGCTCTCAGATTAATATGATGTTACAGTTGTGGTGACTCTGACCTGCAGACAGGTTTATATTTATGAAGGAAAATCCTCTTCAGGTTTTAGACATTTAACTGTTAAATGGTTGAAAATAGCTTTTGAAAAAGTTTATTTCAAAATAACATTGGAATGGAAAACATTGATCTAATGTTTTTGAAATATTAAAATCTTATTTCAATGTTTCTTAGAATCATCCAAAATCAAAGAAATCAACACAAATATAAACCCTTTTGCCAACAAAAACACCTCTGAGGTGCTCATACACAGAACAACAAAACTGTAATGGGTTCACTCTCTCACCCAAGAATGGCACAAGTCTAGACTGGAACAGCTGAGAACTTTATTGACTACGTGCAATAGCCCAAACAGACGGCAGGCAGAGGCAGAGTCTAGAGACAGGCAGCAGGTCAGGTTACCGGGGCAGAGATGAGGAGTAGTGGTCTGGGGCCGAAGGCAGGTTAGGCCCCAGGAGGTCCGTCGGGAAAGCTGAGCGTAATGCAAAGACAATCTGGCAGAGAGGCAGAGTGGAGGAGCTGGTTAAGGGGAGTCTGTTTATCCTGATTGAGAGAGGTAAGCCAATTTAATGCCAATTTAGTTTGAATATAGAACAGATTGTCAGAACTAATTCTTTCATTTTCCAAGGAACCTTCCCACCTGGTCCATTATTAGAATAATAATGTTTACATTAACCACTGACCCCAAAGCAGTTACATGAATGTACATGAGCAACACACTGCAGCAGTGGAAATAAGGTGGCTCCAAACATACCTAATGTAAACATCAGCACCTCAGGAAAACATCCATTTTGCTGTGATTGTGTAGCAAAGCTTTAGTCCAATCAGCTGCAGTGGTTTGGTTCCACACTAAGATAAGGATTGGCTCTAAGGGCTGGTCTGCTGGGGGAGCAGTTGCCCCGTTGCCCTCCTCTCTCTGCTGCAGGAAACATGTTTGCTCCGTCTGCCTCGCCGATCTCCCAGCTATGTTAAATATCAGTCTCAGGATTCTGTGGACTGATATCAGATCATTCAAATGAAGATCAGTCAGAATCGGGAAAATCAACAGTTTATTTATATATTTAATTTTCAACCCATCCTTATAATCCATTAAAGATGACATAGATCAGAATAGATTCTGCATATTTAAGTATGATTTCCACATTCAGCTATTCATGTTTCTTCAAATATATCATTAATGATGAGTTATGTTTTCTGTGTAGAACTTTTGGAGGTTGTGTAGTTGACAGTTTGACTGGTTTTAGAGTGGACTTACCTGTCAGAGCTAACAGATGGAGGCTCCAGTCGAACTTAAATCGCAGAATTCAGCCTCCAACAAACGTCCCCATTGGCTGTTAAAGCTGTCAATCAAATGTATGTTTTTGATTGACAGATTCATCAGCCATTCATGTGGCCCCTTACATTTCTCCACACTTAAACCATTGGCGACCGTCGTCACTATGGCAACAATAAACAACACCTTTTGCAAAGGCGGCATGTAACATACGGTCACATAGTTTGTTCATTCAAACATTTAACTTTGCTAAGCAGGATGCTTCCACTAATTCAGTGACATTGCATGATTTACAACAAGGGGATAGTCAGATAAATGTTACTGACAGGTTGAAGTTGAGTCTCTCCATGCGATTGATCGACAGCTTTATCAGCCAATGGTGATGTTGGCTGAACTGCAACGTCAGATCAGTCTCAAAATTCAACACACAGATTTCATAACTGCACATTCAGCAATTTGTATGCTCTGTAAATTTATCTTACAAGTGTGCCTCAAAATCACATTTGCGAAGTCCGAAATACGAGTCCAAACTGTGAAATACGACTACGACACTGCAAAATATGAGTATGAAAGCCCCACGAGAGTTCATTCATGATGAGATTGTTCTGACTCCATACAAAAAAGTGCAAGGGAAATGCCCCCACCCAAAATTCCATCCCTGACCAGAAGACCATCTCTGCGTTATACAAGAGATCATATGTGGCAGAATCAGAGATAGAAATAAAGTTTGGCTGACTCTGCTGTTTGGTTATTTCTGATGTGTTAAAATCACAATGTTGACAGTTTGAGTCAGTTCAGGTTCTTTCAGGTGTTGTTTCATTTTCTCATTAAATCTTGTCACTGTTTGTATTTGACTGTTGTGAAGCTGCTTCCTGTTGGTTCAGCTGTTTAAATTTCATTTTCTAAACTTCTGCTTTCTAAACCTTCAGGTCTGAACAGATGATGAAACATTGAACACTTACAAGCAGGAACTTTGTCTCCTAAAGTCACATCTTTTATTCTTTACTCAGGTTGTGGGGCTGCAGTTTGTCAGAGATCAGCTGTTCTTCTCTGGTCTCAGCTCTGAAGTCCAACCCCTCCCATCTCAGAGAACTGGACCTGAGTTGGAACAACCTGAAGGATTCAGGACTGAAGGATCTGTGTGGTTTTCTGGAGAGTCCTCACTGCAGACTGGAGACTCTGAGGTCAAACTCATGTTTTATTTCTGCTCTCACATTAATATGATGTTACAGTTGTGGTGACTCTGACCTGCAGACAGGTTTATATTTACGAGGGAAAATCCTCTTCAGGTTTTAGCATTTAAACTGTTAAATGGTTGAAAATAACTTTTGAAAACTGAATTTCACTCATTTAAACATGACATTTAAATTTCACACAGTTCATATTCACAATGTTGACAGTTTGAGTCAGTTCAGGTTCTTTCAGGTGTTGTTAAAATTTCTCATTAAATCTTGTCACTGTTTGTATTTGACTGTTGTGAAGCTGCTTCCTGTTGGTTCAGCTGTTTTACTTTCATTTTCTAAATTTCTACTTTCTAAACCTTCAGCTCTGAACAGATGATGAAACATTGAACACTTTCAAGCAGGAACTTTGTCTCCTAAAGTCACATCTTTTATTCTTTACTCAGGTTGGAGAGCTGCAGGTTGTCAGAGATCAGCTGTTCTTCTCTGGTCTCAGCTCTGAAGTCCAACCCCTCCCATCTCAGAAAACTGGACCTGAGTCAGAACAACCTGCAGAATTCAGGACTGAAGGATCTGTGTGGTTTTCTGGAGAGTCCTCACTGCAGACTGGAGACTCTGAGGTCAGACTCATGTTTTATTTCTGCTCTCAGATTAATATGATGTTACAGTTGTGGTGACTCTGACCTGCAGACATCAGGCTGATATTATACTGATCCTCTCTGAGGATCTTCATGCTGACGTCTGTTTTCTTCTTCTCTGGTTTAGTCCAGTCACTGTGGCAGAGAAATGTTGAACTACAGATTTAAAACTTGAAGAAAAGAAGAAAAATCCTTCCGCTTGTTCCAACACGACTATAAATTCATGTGACTAAAGCAGACTGACTGAGAGATTCAGACCAAACTCAGCATGTTTGTGAAACGTGGTAATGCTGAATGAAGTGAAAATGTTCCAGATGTTGTGAACCATGTTTTGACTTTTCTCCAAAGTTCATTCTGATATATTTGTTGTCTTTGAAAAGTTGAGGATGTTTCGTAGAATCTCTAATGAACATGAGTTTGTACAGATGGAGCTGGTAGAGTTTAAGAGGCCGAGTCACTACGTCTTAATGGAAGCAGCAACATGTCATTAATATTAATGAGAGCTGTTTGTCACTGTTTGTATTTAACTGTTGTGAAGCTGCTTCCTGTTGGTTCAGCTGTTTGACTTTCATTTTCTAAACTTCTACTTTCTAAACCTTCAGCTCTGAACAGATGATGAAACATTGAACACTTTCAAGCAGGAACTTTGTCTCCTAAAGTCACATCTTTTATTCTTTACTCAGGTTGGAGCGCTGCAGTTTGTCAGAGATCAGCTGTTCTTCTCTGGTCTCAGCTCTGAAGTCCAACCCCTCCCATCTCAGAAAACTGGACCTGAGTTGGAACAACCTGAAGGATTCAGGACTGAATGATCTGTCTGATCTTGTGAAGAGTCCAGACTTCAGACTGGAGACTCTGAGGTCAGTAGAGTTGTACTCAGTTCATCTTCCTTTCAGTAATATTGTTTAAATCCAGTATCAGAGCAAAGACTCAGTGTTTCCTGTGAACCTTCAAACTCCTCAGTGAAGCTGTGAGAGGAGAACATCAAATTAATCAGAGGACTGTTGTGATCATGTGACCATCAAATGAAGCAGATTCCAGCTGAAGAACTCAGAGATGTTCAGATTCTGGTCCTCGTCCATCAAACTGTCAGATCTGAGCTGAGACTGTTTGTTCTCTGATCAGGTTCATCTGTCACAGCTCTGAGATCAGTCTGACTGAAAGCTGCACATCGCTGATCTTCTTTCATCAGACTGTCACCATGTGGTCTTTCTGCAGACCAGAATCTGTCTGTCTGTCTGTCTGTCTGAGTCTCTCAGTTTAAATGGACCTTCAGTAAATCATCAGTAAAGTGATGAACCTTCATGACTCAGCTCTTTATCTCCACTGTGGACTCGGAGAAATGTGCTGAGTCAGCAGACTTGAGGTCTGTGAGTTTCCAGCTCAGTGTGTTCACTCCAACATGTTAACATGAGCTGAGAGGAAGCAGCTGCTGCACATCTGGACTGAACAGGACTGAAGTCCCTGCAGGTCTTTATGCTGGATCTGCATCACTGACTGACAGCTGATGGACAGAGTCAGGAAACACTGATGGATCTGCTCTCTTCTTCTCTCTACACAGGTGGTGGTGGTGGCAGTGAAGAGGAAGGTGTGTGTTGATGGAGGATCAGCTGCTTCCTGATGATCCAGATGTTGCAGCAGCAGCTTGTCCAGACTCTGGACCATGTTCCTGGGAGGTGGAGAGGAGAGCTTCATCCAGCAGAGACTGACAGAGGAATCAGAACTGGTCTGAGAACAGAGTCCAGTCCACCATGATCCCAGAGACTCCTCAAGTCCTCCTCTCCTCTCAGCCAGCTCCTCCAAACTCCACCTGGGGTTTATGTTCAGCTTCTTCTGGACCCTTTGGGCTGCTTTGGGGACATTTCTAGAAGCATTTTCTTTGTTGGTATAAAATATTTTCTTGTGAAACACGTTACTGTCAGTGCTAAAATGCTAAAAGAGCAGAACTCAGAGGACACTGCAGCAGTTTACCTTCTGAAAGGACAATTTTTATTTTGTGTACTAAATGACCTTTGTAAGACAAACATAATGTCTTGTTTAATCTGAGTGTCTCTGAGTGGATGGTGATGTGGCCCAGCTGGGGATTTGTCTTGTTTATTTTTATATTTTTATGCGTGAGGCACTTTGTGCAACATTGTTATTAGTTTGAAAAGTGCTTTATAAATAAAGGTCAAATGATTGATTGATTTAATACAGTCCAATGATTTTCTGGCAGTCGTGCAGGAGACTCTCAGCTCAGCTGAACTCAGACACTTCTGACTGTTGCCTTCCAACTTTAGTGCTCCATGTCACAGACTGATCCATTTTCCACCGTTATAGTCCACACCAGGCTGCAGCCTCTCTGTGTGACACTTTGTTCATCATTATTTTCACACTTTACTTCCTGCTTCTTTTCATTTAGGCTCCATGTAGGCTGTTCATGATGACTTTGTTTGTGTGTGGCTGTTTTCTTCTGAATGTGGGATCTCTGTCTGAATGAAAGTTTCACAATCACTGCCTCAGACTGCATTCAGAAGGAATTGTTGAAGTCATAGAAGCTGAAGAGTTGATGATCAGAGGCTGACAGCTAAAGGAAGCTAGAATGCACACTGCTCTCTGACAGAGTCGGCCTCCCTCCACATTTAGGAGGCTTTTTCACTTCTTACAACAGCTGACAAAGGGCTCATCTGGGATTTGAACCCCGGACCTGTCACACCCTGAGCCAGAATCATCCTGATTGTTCCTGGAATGGTTTGGTTAGTCAGAGTGTGTCTGTGTGTGTTCTTGTCTCTCTGAGTGGTTGGAAATGAAAATGGAGATCGGTAGAAGCAGATGACTCTCACTTACTCACCTCTATGAGTCTGTGTGACGTCACTGGAGATCAAAGACGGAAGCGTCAAAGAGTCAGACGGAATGGCGCATGCGCACGAAGAAGCTCACATTGTCTCGCGAACGAATGAAGTGAAACACAAATCAGCTGTTATTAGACAAATAAGTGGCGTTTAATTGAACTAAAATCAAATCTGTTGGTTTGTTCCTCCTTCTACTTATTAAAATGCGTCTTTTCCTGCTTTCGCTCAATTTTGGAATCAGACTGAGCGAAGCTGAGCACCTCGTCCACTGTGTGTGTGTGTGTGTGTGTGTGTGTGCTCTCTGCTGGTCTGAGCTCTCAGTTCATTTAAATGCTTTGTTGGATCTGTCTGTCTGTATCATGTCAGAAACTCTGAAACACTCTGGACTTCTTTAAAACACGCTGGATTTACTGATATCAAAGGACAAAATGCAACTAAGCATTGGTGGTTCAGTGGTAGAATTCGGGTTCGATTCCCGATTTACCAACATCCAGATGTTGGAAACACAGTGCTGCTTGGAAAATACCCTGATAGACTCCAACACACTGTGACTTTGTGAAACAACCAGTGGAGCCCCCTGGTGGTCAGTAGAAGTGCAGCCCCTCTGAGCTGGTGGCAGACCAAGGCTTCAGTCTGCACACATCTTCCACATGTGATGGCACACACACTGTGTATTGTGGCAACATCCGTCCCCTCAGAGAGAATCTGCTCTTTAACCCTCCTGTCGTTTTCACCCCCCGCCCCTTACTTTAGTGTTCCTGCTCTGTTTTATACGGTGGCCGGTAAGTGCAAAACTACATTACAAAGTGCCAAACACTTTTACAAAGTGTCAAACACATTTACATGTTGGGGAATATTTTTACAATTTATTCAACAAAATTACATAAGAAAAACACTTTTACCACGGACAAAACAAACTTATATTTTAGAAAACAAATTTACAAGTTGCGAAACAACTTGTCGTTACAAACGACAGAATCTTCCGGAAGGGGAATGTACCAAATGCCGGAAGTGATCCAGAAGAAGATTGACTGTGAGCTCAAAATGTTTGTATCGGTTTGTGTGGCGGGAAAACTTTGCTGAGTGAAAGTTTATGGCAGCATGGAGTAAATGATATTTTGGCCGTTTTGTGGAAACAACTTGAGCCAATTTACGCGGTTGTGTTTTCCCGGACGATCTGTAGAATGTTTAACGTTGATGAACGGACCAGACGGAAGGAGCACGCGCACAGCAGACATCTAATAAACAGCCGGAAAATGCTAAACAAGCTAAGTGTAGCATCGCGCTAACTAGCTGAAGCCGCTGTCAGACATGCAGTGAATTAAAGTGCACCGTTTCATTTAGCAGCCAATCGATGTCTTCACGGAATAGCAACGCGTTTAATTAGTATGTGTTGCTAGTTTTTATTTTAGGCTTTCAGTTATGCTAAATGCACAATTGTTGCTGATTGTTTTAGCTGCTGCTAACTTTCTGTTTTGATACGGAACTCCGTTCATTCCAGCAGAACAACCATGAACATCATATAAACAATTCATGGAGGACAGAAAGTCAAAGTCAAAAGAACTGGATTATTATATTATTTTTACATATTTATTCATTCTGATGTAGCAAAATTAATAATGTGTTTGTTTTTGCGACATCGAGGAGCACAGCTGAATTCAATGCAGCTGACACTGTGGTATGTTCATTTTTACATTTTGTACTTTAATTACGTTTTTTTTTTAATTATTATTATTTATTTATTGATAGGATATGCATTTGGTTTCAAGCATAAAGTCTAAGAACCAAGTCTTGATTATTTGGCATTTACTATTCCAATCAGACACCCTGATAACCTTTCACCATTGATATATACTGTATGTGGTGAGGGAACAATAATGGAAGCTGTTTAAAGTTGCTGACAATTGTGTGCTTTTCTTCTCAGGTTTTTGAACCAAAAAAACACAGTTCTCTAAAACGCAAACCTGAAGATAAAGGGTAGGTATTAGTTTTTACAAAAGAAGTAATTTGTCTTTAAGTTGTTGATGTGATTGTGATGAACATGTGGTAGAAATTATCATACGTGTGATATCATTTATAACAAAATCATCTTATTTATAAATCTTATGGTTCCTCTCTACCTCTAAATGTTACTCAAAGCTCTGTTATACTCTGTATCATAAAGTTCATCAGTTTATCAATTTTATCATGTTTCAGAGATTCATCCACAGCTCAGCCTGGACAGGTATTAAGGCAGATTATGGCAGCCTGATGTTCTTTGCTTTCAGTGTGTTGTTTCAGACATTTTCATTTGTTTTTCAGACAGTAATATCTGACACTGAGGATCTGGATCCACCTGAAACAAATCCAGTCAGGAGTACTTGCTACGGGTAAGTAAAAAAAACACAACAGTGATTCACTTAATTTTAATATTAATTTATTGATAACATGGGAAAGATATTTGCATTTGTAAGATGTCAACATATTCTGAAACCTGTGACATGCTGGTAAAATTCACAGATGATGCTGTTTTGGAAGAAGGAATTGACACAGGTGGGCCGAGACGAGAGTTTTTAACTCTACTGATAAAACATCTGAAAGACCGGCCCATTTCTGATGGACCAGAAGGACATCAGTTCTTGGTGTACAATGCAAATGGTATGAACAGGGTTAGATGGAAACAACACTAATGGTTAATGATCATTAACTTTATATATCACATGACATACGCTTTGTTGCTTGAACTATTTTTTAAAAACATTTACCCTGCCAAGTGCAAAGCAAGACACAGAGTTCTTCTTTAAATCAGTAATGTTCAACACACAACCATTTTTACTCATTTCTATATGTTTGGGTGGATAGTCATTTTAGAAAACATTGAAGTTTCTTTAGGTCATTTAAATGTGAAACAATGTTTGTGGTCACTTTTTAGATTCAAAGATGGTCTTTCAGCTCTTCAGTTTCTGACTGCACTGCAGCAACAGCCTACTTTGCTGGCCCCTGTCCTGTGCCACTCTGAAAAGACACTCACTGGTCTGGAACTTGAGACTCTTCAAACCTGACCTCAGTCCATCAGGAAGTAACAGGAGACTTAAAGAAAGTCAAACTTTGGGCTACTGGGCCCACTGTGTCTTTGATTGTGAAGGTTTGTAAATCACTTTATTTTTTGACTTTGTTGAGAAAATACATTGCCAAGATGTAACTGAAGGTTTTTCTTTGCAGAAGGTCAGGCTGCTGTGTCTCTGGAGGATGTTTTGATGGTTGCAGCTGGGCTGACTTCACCTCCCCCGTCCAGATTGGAACCATCACCAAGAATAGAGTTCCTGGATGACTCTCCATTCCCATTTCCCAATACATGTTCAAACACACTGAAATTAGCACTCCTAGATTCACACACTGTGTTTAAGTCACACATGGACTTGTAACTGTAACTTGTAATTGGTAACTAGATCACCCCTCGAGACCAGACTCCAAAAAGGTGTTATTTTTTTTTTTGTTTGTTTTTTTTCCTCTCGCCACACAGTTAAGCTTTTCACTGTTAAGTTTTAGACAAAACAAATTTCAGGAAGTTTTGTATTCCATACTTACAAAAATATAGGACTCATTACTTTGCTATAGTTTTTATCAATTGATTTCAAACACAGCAAAAATGAAGCTGTGACACTTGGTGTTCAGACAGACTGCAGTGTTCCACCACTCCAAATCAGATTTCTTAGCTTGTCATTCACTTTTCCTTGTGATGTTTCCAAATGATTCTGGTACCTGTTCATCTGAAGAAATGAAACAATGGGAATGCAAATGTTATGTTTACAAACAATAAAAAAATTTAAAATATTTCCTTCTGATTGCATCTGTGATAGATTGGTTATGAGTTTTTTCCAAACTATTTTAAAACAGAAAAATTGCATGTTTTTCAGTCATGGCAATATTTGATTCAATTCTGTGTTACTTGTCTAATACCAAATCACAGCACAGTCATCTCATGGCTCTTGACATGTATATTAAAAAATTTAACTAATTTAAAAAATAAATAAAATAGAAATAGGACAGAAACCCCAATGAGTAAGCACTTGATAATGTGTAATAGGACAGAAACCCCAATGAGTAAGCACTTGATAATGCAGGAAGGGAAAATTCCCTTTGTCACTGACTCACAGCTGAGCAGTTTCTTTCAGCTTCATGTACAGTTCTGTTGCAGACTCCCAGTTCTCTGGCTTCTGTAGTTGTTTGTGCTCCATAACAAAGTCAAAGTCCTCCTGCATGTTTGAGTCCCCACATGGAGCTATTGACAGGCTCGCCTCTGGAACAGCATCCAAATCAGCTGGTTCAATCTCAAATCCAGTCTGTGGAGCCAAATCTGTGTTAGATACAATAAATAGCATTTATATTATTTATTTACATTTAAGGAACAAAATAATAAAATAAACATGGAATATCCATCCATCACCAATATTACCTGTGTGGTCAGCAGTACAGTTCATTGGACATGACGCTGTTCTGGAAGTGTGAATCCTGTGACTGTTCCACAGTCTCACACACTCATCCAACATCACCATAGCAACATCTCAGAAGGCACTGATGCTCATGGCTCCCGTTGAAGTATCCAGCAAACAACTCCATCCAGAACTGAGACCTATAGAATCGGAAGTAAATATATATTATTAGTAAAAGTGGGACTCCATTAAAAAAAATCTAATTAATTAAAGGCTTTGAAATGAACGCGTTAAAGTCCCAGCCTCAGTTATTATATATGTTTAGAGGAGTTCATCTGAGATAGAACATAAAGATAAAAACCAAATGAAAGGTCAGTCATAATAAAATGACTTCATGAAGGCCACTTACCTTCCCCTTCTAAATATGGCCCACCAGGATTCAACACGCTGCTTATTCGTGGATGAGCCATACATGTGGCTGGACGGCCCAGAGCAGCAGTCATCATGATGGAGGCGTAGGGGAGACTGAATGGCAGCCATAATGCCATTCTCCGTGCCACAATCAGTCCTCAGTCTCATGAGAGGAGATTCTCAGCGATCACTGTTGGCTTCTTGTTATTTGTCGGTCCACATTGGAGCCACAGCACTTTAGGTGAAAAAATCCATCCATGCGTCCTGAGAGAGCCAGTTTATCAGAACCATCTGCATGCCACATACAGTTCGCTCCCATTGAGTAGCAGCTTCTTCTTAGAAACCTTCTGCGTGCTCTCTCATTCATCACATCATCTCTCTTCATTGGAAGATTGGACTTTTGTCTGAGTACCTGCCACATCGTCCGATAGCCAAACAGTTGTCCAGGTCCACGAAGTTCCAACCTGATGGCGTTTGGAGAGGAATCATCCTTTTAAGAGTCCGCAGGCTGATGTTTGCACCGTGTAAACTTCACATCATGCTTCAGTAGATCAGGTGCTGCTACCTCCGGATCTGTATATAATGGGAGTGTTTTCCCTCTCTGAGCTTTTAAATCAGCTCCATGTGGCGCCATCAATCCATGTTTATCTGCTAAAATAACAAAAAGATATCATTCATTTCACACACACACATATTTACTTCCATATTTTACAGATATATCCACACACGTACCTGGACCTGTTTCCTTTCGGCCCACAGTTCTTTTGACTTTGACTTTCTGTCCTCCATGAATTGTTTATATGATGTTCATGGTTGTTCTGCTGGAATGAACGGAGTTCCGTATCAAAACAGAAAGTTAGCAGCAGCTAAAACAATCAGCAACAATTGTGCATTTAGCATAACTGTAAGCCTAACATAAAATAAATAAATAAATACTAGAACGCATACTAACTAAACGCGTTTCTATTCCGTGAAGACAACGATTGGCTGCAAAATGAAACGGTGCACTTTAATTCTCTGCATGTCTGACAGCGGCTTCAGCTAGTTAGCGCGATGCTACACTTAGCTTGTTTAGCATTTTCCGGCTGTTTATTAGATGTCTCCTGTGCGCGTGCTCCTTCCGTCTGGTCCGTTCATCAACGTTAAACATTCTACAGATTGTACGCACGGAAAACACAACCGCGTAAATTGGCTCAAGGTGTTTCCACAAAACGGCCAAAACATCATTTAATCTATGCCTGCAAAGTTTTCCCGGCACACAAACCGATACAAACTTTTTGAGCTCACAGTCAATCTTCTTCTGGATCACTTCCGGCATTTGGTACATTCCCCTTCCGGAAGATTCTGTCGTTTGGAAATTGGTTTCGCAACATGTAAATTTGTTTTCTCAAATGTCAATTTGTTTTGTCCGTGGGAAAAGTGTTTGTCTTGTGTCATTTTGTTGAATAAAATGTTTCCCAACATGTAAATTATTTTCACGCCTTGTAAAAGTGTTTGGCACTTTGTAATTTAGTTTTGCACTTACCGGCCACCGTATAAAACAGAGCAGGAACACTAAAGTAAGGGGCGGGGGGTGAAAACGACAGGAGGGTTAAAGAGCAGATTCTCTCTGAGGGGACGGATGTTGTCACAATACACAGTGTGTGTGCCATCACATGTGGAAGATGTGTGCAGACTGAAGCCTTGGTCTGCCACCAGCTCAGAGGGGCTGCACTTCTACTGACCACCAGGGGGCTCCACTGGTTGTTTCACAAAGTCACAGTGTGTTGGAGTCTATCAGGGTATTTTCCAAGCAGCACTGTGTTTCTAACATCTGGATGTTGGTAAAGAGTTACTCTGCATTGGCTGGGAATCGAACCCGGGCCTCCCGCGTGGCGAGAATTCTACCACTGAACCACCAATGCTTATTTAACGATTTTTACCATGACGTCACGGATCTCCAGTCATCAGCAGCCTTCAACACTTGCTGCATGTTCAGAAGAACTTCCTGCATTTTATAACGTGGCAACTAACCCGATCAGGGAGAGTCTTCTTTTTTCTGTTTTTCTCACACAGGTTCAAAAACAAGCTCCTCCGCTGAGTGAGACGGCAACATTTTTTTTTTTTTTTACAAGTTTTACAGATGATTATTGTAATTTCTGTGTTTACTGAGAGCTCAGACCAACAGAGAGAACACACACACACACAGTGGACGAGGTGCGCGATCCCAAAAATGAGTGAAAACAGGAAAAGAAGCATTTTAATAAGTAGAAGGAGGAACAAACCAACAGATTTGGTTTTAGTTCAATTTAACGCCACTTATTTGTCGAATAACAGCTGATTTGTGTTTCACTTCATTTGCTCGTGAGACAAGTGTGAGCTTCTTCGTGCGCATGCGCCGTATCGAGTTGGTGTCGCGTGGGAGAGCGATGAAGGACAGGAAATGCCTTTGATCTCCAGTGACGTCACAGTCTCATAGAGGTGAGTAAACAGTTGTTGATGTTGTCAGCGAAACATTCATTCATCCTCAGAGTCATCTGCTTCTACCGATCTCCATTTTCATTTCCAACCACTCAGAGAGACAAGAACACACACAGACACACTCTGACTAACCAAACCATTCCAGGAACAATCAGGATGATTCTGGCTCAGGGTGTGACAGGTCCGGGGTTCAAATCCCAGATGAGCCCTTTGTCAGCTGTTGTAAGAAGTGAAAAAGCCTCCTAAATGTGGAGGGAGGCCGACTCTGTCAGAGAGCAGTGTGCATTCTAGCTTCCTTTAGCTGTCAGCCTCTGATCATCAACTCTTCAGCTTCTATGACTTCAACAATTCCTTCTGAATGCAGTCTGAGGCAGTGATTGTGAAACTTTCATTCAGACAGAGATCCCACATTCAGAAGAAAACAGCCACACACAAACAAAGCCATCATGAACAGCCTACATGGAGCCTAAATGAAAAGAAGCAGGAACTAAAGTGTGAAAATAATGATGAACAAAGTGTCACACAGAGAGGCTGCAGCCTGGTGTGGACTATAACGTCAGAAAATGGATCAGTCTGTGACACGGAGCACTAAAGTTGGAAGGCTGAGTTCAGCTTCAGCTTCTTTCATGTTCTCCCTGTGAAAGAAAGAAGGTGAACATGAGCTTGATATGAGAAGTATATAAATCATTTGAATTTTATTTATACAAAACTTTTCAAACTAATAGCAATGTTGCACAAAGTGTTTTAAACATTAAAATACAAAAATAAACAATATCTCCCACCCATCATCATCATTAAAAAAAATCCATTTACGTTTTATGAAGTGAAGAAAGGGCCAATTTAAAAGTTTAATCAGTGCCGACTGACAGTAACATGTTTCACAAGGAAATGTTTTATATCAACAAAAAATGCTTCTAGAAATGTTCCCAAAGGGTCCAGAAGAAGCTGAACCTAAACCCCAGGTGGAGTTTGGAGGAGCTGGCTGAGAGGAGAGGAGGACTTGAGGAGTCTCTGGGATCATGGTGGACTGGACTCTTTTCTCAGACCAGTTCTGATTCCTCTGTCAGTCTCTGCTGGATGAAGCTCTCCTCTCCACCTCCCAGGAACATGGTCCAGAGTCTGGACAAGCTGCTGCTGCAACATCTGGATCATCAGGAAGCAGCTGATCCTCCATCAACACACACCTTCCTCTTCACCGCCAGCAGCTATGAAGAGAAGAAGAAGAGAGCAGATCCATCAGTGTTTCCTGACTCTGTCCATCAGCTGTCAGTCAGTGATGCAGATCCAGCATAAAGACCTGCAGGGACTTCAGTCCTGTTCAGTCCAGATGTGCAGCAGCTGCTTCCTCTCAGCTCATGTTAACGTGTTGGAGTGAACACACTGAGCTGGAAACTCACAGACCTCAAGTCTGCTGACTCAGCACATTTTGTCTGAGTCCACAGTGGAGATAAAGAGCTGAGTCATGAAGGTTCATCACTTTACTGATGATTTACTGAAGGTCCATTTAAACAGAGAGACTCTGACAGGAAGACAGACAGACAGACAGACAGGATTCTGGTCTGCAGAAAGACCACATGGTGACAGTGTGATGAAAGAAGATCAGTGATGTGCAGCTTTCAGTCAGACTGATCTCAGAGCTGTGACAGATGAACCTGATCAGAGAACAAACAGTCTCAGCTCAGATCTGACAGTTTGATGGACGAGGACCAGAATCTGAACATCTCTGAGTTCTTCAGCTGGAATCTGCTTCATTTGATGGTCACATGATCACAACAGTCCTCTGACTGATCTGATTGGCTGACTGTTTTCTCTCTGTCTTTCTGTCTAATTCTGAAATCTGTTTCTGTTCTCCTCTCACAGCTTCACTGAGGGTTAGAGTTAAACATGAACTGAGTCCAACTGTAGCAGAAATAAAACATGAGTCTGACCTCAGAGTCTCCAGTCTGAAGTGAAGACTCTCCAGAAAACCACACAGATCCTTCAGTCCTGAATCCTTCAGGTCGTTATCACTCAGGTCCAGTTCTCTGAGATGGGAGGGGTTGGACTTCAGAGCTGAGACCAGAGAAGAACAGCTGATCTCTGACAAACTGCAGTTTTCCAACCTGAGCAAAGAATAAAAGATGTGACTTTAGGAAACAAAGTTCTTGCTTGAAAGCGTTCAATGTTTCATCAAGTCAACATGATTCACAACATCTGGAACATTTTCACTTAATTCAGCGGTGACCATGTTTAACATGCTGAGTTTGGTCTGAATCTTTCAGTCTGCTTGAATCACATGACTTCATATCGTGTTGGAACAGGAAAACACTGAATATTAGTGCTGTACCGAAAGAAAAAAAAACCCAAAAACGATTGATATAAGAATCACAATTCTCATTTACGATGATTCAGAATCGATTCAAAATGTCCCAAAATCGTTTTAAAAAATAAAACAATGCTGACAAAGACGCTGACTGACGTCACCATGGAGCTGGTTCTGGAACATACACATGCACCAAAACAAGGAGGAAACTACAATAATGGAGGAAAGAGAGATTCAACAGGCCCCGTCCTCGTTGCAGGCAAAGATTCTGACTCATTTTGGTTTTTACTGAGCTTGACATGACTTATTTTATAGCTTGCTGCTCAGAGAAGCAGTTTTGGTCCACAAACATTTGAAGGGCACTTTCCTTAAAATTTAAAAGGCAGCATGTTCAACTGCTAACTTTTTTTTTTTTTTTTTTAAGAGACACTTTTCTTTTTGTGATTCAAGCAATATGTGATGTTGCTTTTAACAGTTGCAACAATTCCATGTCAGCATGGATAAATGTTTAAAACTTAAATGTGAAAAAGACACTTTAATGTCTCTATTCGTCATTTTGTCTTGCAAAGCAGACTGGAATAGATCATGAGGATCCTTTGCACACCTATAGATTGAAGCAGAAATGATTATGAATCAAATTGTTTTGAATCGAAAATCATTTTGAATCGAATCAAAGCCCCAAAAATCCAAATTGAATCGAATTGTTCGAGAGTGAATGATTCCGACCCCACTGAATATATATTTGTCCATGTTGGTGAGGAAAAATATTTCCTGTCATTGAAACACTGAAGGATTTTTATTTTTTTTTTAAGTTTTAAATCTGTAGTTCAACATTTCTCTGCCACACTGACTGGACTAAACCAGAGAAGAAGAAAACAGACGTCAGCATGAAGATCCTTAGTGAGGATCAGTATAATATCAGCCTGATGTCTGCAGGTCAGAGTCACCACAACTGTAACATCATATTAATCTGAGAGCAGAAATAAAACATGAGTCTGACCTCAGAGTCTCCAGTCTGCAGTGAGGACTCTCCAGAAAACCACACAGATCCTTCAGTCCTGAATCCTTCAGGTTGTTCCAACTCAGGTCCAGTTCTCTGAGATGGGAGGGGTTGGACTTCAGAGCTGAGACCAGAGAAGAACAGCTGATCTCTGACAAACTGCAGCCCCACAACCTGAGTAAAGAATAAAAGATGTGACTTTAGGAGACAAAGTTCCTGCTTGAAAGCGTTCAATGTTTCATCATCTGTTCAGAGCTGAAGGTTTAGAAAGTAGAAGTTTAGAAAATGAAAGTCAAACAGCTGAACCAACAGGAAGCAGCTTCACAAGAGTCAAATACAAACAGTGACAAGATTTAATGAGAAAATGAAACAACACTGTAAAGAACCTGAACTGACTCAAACTGTCAACATTGTGATTTGAACACATCAGAAATAACCAAACAGCAGAGTCAGCCAAACTTTATTTCTATCTCTGATTCTGACACATATGATCTCTTGTATAACTCAGAGATGGTCTTCTGGTCAGGGATGGAATTTGGGGTGGAGGCATTTCCCTTACACTGTTTTGTATGGAGTCAGAACAATCTCATCATGAATGAACTCTCGTGGGGCTTTCGTACTCATATTTTGCAGTGTCGTAGTCGTATTTCACAGTTTTGTACTCGTATTTTGGACTTTGTAAATGCGATTTTGAGGCACACTTGTAAGATTAATTTTCGGAACATACAAATTGCTGACTGTGCAGTTATGAAATCTGTGTGTTGAATTTTGAGACTGATCTGACGTTGCAGTTCAACCAACATCACCATTGGCTGATAAAGCTGTCGATCAATCACATGGAGAGACTCAACCTCAACCTGTCAGTAACATTTATCTGACTATCCCCTTGTTGTAAATCATGCAATGCCACTGAATGAATGGAAGCATCCTGCTTAGCAAAGTTAAATGTTTGAATGAACAAACTATGTGACCGTATGTTAAATGCCGCCTTTGTGAAAGGTGTTGTTTATTGTTGCCATAGTGACGACTGTCGCCAACGGTTTAAGTGTGGAGAAATGTAAGGGGCCACATGAATGGCTGATGAATCTGTCAATCAAAAACATACATTTGATTGACAGCTTTACCAGCCAATGGTGACGTTTGTTGGACGCTGAAGTGTGCGACTTAAGTTCGACTGGAGCCTCCATCTGTTAGCTCTGGCAGGTAAGTCCACTCTAAAACCAGTCAAACTGTCACCTACACAACCTCCAAAAGTTCTACACAGAAAACATAACTCATCATTAATGATATATTTGAAGAAACATGAATAGCTGAATGTGGAAATCATACTCAAATATGCAGAATCTATTCTGATCTATGTCATCTTTAATGGATTATAAGGATGGGTTCAAAATTAAATATATAAAATTGTTGATTTTCCTGATTCTGACTGATCTTCATTTGAATGATCTGATATCAGTCCACAGAATCCTGAGACTGATATTTAACATAGCTGGGAGATCAGCGAGGCAGACGGAGCAAACATGTTTCCTGCAGCAGAGACAGGAGGGCAACGGGGCAACTGCTCCCCCAGCAGACCAGCCCTTAGAGCCAATCCTTATCTTAGTGTGGAACCAAACCACTGCAGCTGATTGGACTAAAGCTTTGCTACACAATCACAGCAAAATGGATGTTTTCCTGAGGTGGTGATGTTTACATTAGGTATGTTTGGAGCCACCTTATTTCCACTGCTGCAGTGTGTTGGTCATGTACATTCATGTAACTGCTTTGGGGTCAGTGGTTAATGTAAACATTATTATTCTAATAATGGACCAGCTGGGAAGGTTCCTTGGAAAATGAAAGCATTAGTTCTTACAATCTGTTTGATATTCAAACTAAATTGGTATTATGACTGAAATATCCCAAACTAAACCAACAGAGCCATGTTACATGTGGATGAAATGAATATTCTATATTTGTGATTTATCTGATATTTTCATTCATAAATGATGTTGTGATATTACAGATATTATAAACAAACTGTTCCTAAAGCAGAGAGATAAACGGTCTCTGGATGTTTGGAGGAAGCCAAAATGAAGAACCTACTGTCTTAATAAGAACACTTACAGTGTGGAACCTTACATTAAGAATAAGTGAACTAAAAGACAAAGATCATTATAGACAGTTGTGTTCAGGAACACTTCCATTAGTCCCAGAAACAGGGAGATTTAATGCCACACCTGAGGAAGACCGGATTTGTTCACTATGCAAACTGGATGAAGTAGAAAGTCAGATCCATGTTTTGTTTTTGTCATAGTCCACTCCTGGTTCTCCCCTCCACCACCCACTCTACCTGCCTGCTTACCTCTCTTAATCAGGATAAACAGACTCATCTGTTCCTCCCAGACTCCCCTTAACCAGCTCCTCCACTCTGCCTCTCTGCCAGATTGTCTTTGCATTACGCTCAGCTTTCCCGACGGACCTCCTGGGGCCTAACCTGCCTTCGGCCCCAGACCACTACTCCTCATCTCTGCCCCGGTAACCTGACCTGCTGCCTGTCTCTAGACTCTGCCTCTGCCTGCCGTCTGTTTGGGCTATTGCACGTAGTCAATAAAGTTCTCAGCTGTTCCAGTCTAGACGTGTGCCATTCTTGGGTGAGAGAGCGAACCCATCACAGTTTTGTTGTTCTGTGTATGAGCACCTCAGAGGTGTTTTTGTTGGCAAAAGGGTTTATATTTGTGTTGATTGCTTTGATTTTGGATGATTCTAAGAAACACTGAAATTATATTTTAATATTTCCAATTAATATATTATGTCCCCTTTCAAAAACATTTGTTTTCCATTCCGATGTCATTTTGAAATGAACTTTTTCAAAAGCTATTTTCAACCATTTAACAGTTAAATGTCTAAAACCTGAAGAGGATTTTCCCTCATAAATATAAACCGGTCTGCAGGTCAGTCACCACAACTGTAACATCATATTAATCTGAGAGCAGAAATAAAACATGAGTCTGACCTCAGAGTCTGCAGTCTACAGTGAGGACTCTTCAGAAAACCACACAGATCCTTCAGTCCTGAATCCTTCAGGTCGTTCCAACTCAGGTCCAGTTTTCTGAGATGGGAGGGGTTGGACTTCAGAGCTGAGACCAGAGAAGAACAGCTGATCTCTGACAACCTGCATCTCTTCAACCTGAGTAAAGAATAAAAGATGTGACTTTAGGAGACAAAGTTCCTTCTTGAAAGTGTTCAATGTTTCATCATCTGTTCAAAGCTGAAGGTTTAGAAAGCAGAAGTTTAGAAAATGAAATTCAAACAGCTGAACCAACAGGAAGCAGCTTCACAACAGTCAAATACAAACAGTGAGAATGTTTAATGAGAAAATGAAACAACACTGTAAAGAACCTGAACTGAGTCAAACTGTCAACATTGTGATTTTAACACATCAGAAATAACCAAACAGCAGAGTCAGCCAAACTTTATTTCTATCTCTGATTCTGCCACATATGAACTCCTGTATAACAATCTGAGCTCTGGCAGGTAAGTCCACTCTAAAACCAGTCAAACAGTCTACAAACAAGCTGCAGAAGTTCTCGACAAAAAACCAAACTCATCATTACTGATATATTTGAAGAAACATGAACAGTTGAATGTGGAAATCATACTTAACCCTCCTATTATCCTTCAGGTCAATATGACCACATTCAATGTTTATCATTCAAAAAATATTAGTTGACTTTTTTTTTTTTTTTTTTTTGGCTTCGTATTTCATGACTTTTCCAAATTTGATGGGTACAATTGATTAAACATAAAATTATCATGAAGACATTTTTCAATGTGCTGAACACATATTGCACACATTGGTATTCCTCTGGGGTCAATTTGACCCCAAGCTGTTTCAGCTGTGTAAAACTGGTCTGCCTGTGTGTGACCCATGTGTGACCTAACATTCCCACACCTATAGGTGCAGAATTGATACTTTTAAGTTGATACATGACATGGGGGGTATGAATGTGTGTGTATCTGACATATTACTAACACCTTCCGAAGTAGAACAGATATTTCCCGTGCTGTGCAGGGCGGAGTTTTCCCCGTCAAAGACATTGGTAGTTCATTCAAAATAAGGGAGGAGCAAACATATAAAAGCTTGCTGTCTATCCAAATCATTCCTCATTGTGCTGTGTATACTGCAGTCTGCAAGCTATCTCTCTTGAAAAAAAAAAAACAAAAAAACAAAAACCCTAACCCTAACCTGTTCCAAAACGGTGCTGGAAGTGGAGACTAATGGAGAACCAAGACAAAACACAAGTGGAGCATTTTAGGCCAAGTTGAATGTTGTTAATCTTGGGACAGTACTGCTGTCCTACACTGATCAGTATAAATGTCTTGGCCTGACGTTGGACCAACACATGACATTTAACCCAGCTGTCAGTGTTTTAGCTCAGTCTGCAGGTACAGCCCTGAACAAGTCTGAACACTGTGCTCATCTGGGAGTTCATACTTTCACTCTGTTCTATAATGTGTGTGTGTGTGTGTGTGTGTGTGTGTGTGTGTGTCAGACGATGTTTCTTCATGCTCTTCATGGTGATTTGGGTTGGGAGCCCTCGAGTATCAGACATAAGAGACAAATGCTCCAGCTTTGGAACAGATCTGTGAAGCTGCCTGATCATAGAATTACTAAAAAGATATTTCATTCTGACACTTTGCATCACCATCCCTGGGCCAGTGAGCTGAAATTAATATTCTATATGAGTGATTTATGAATTCTTTCTTCATTTCTCCTGCTCGTGTGATGATTGACTTTTTCTTTGCAAAGAAAATAAAAACTTGTCGGCCAGAAAAGTCTGTATTTCATTCTTCACCAGCAACAGAGAATTTCCACAACAGAAATGACACACAAATGTATCTACAGTAGCGGACTAACAAAGGTCAGTGGAACTCCTCTAATGGGCTGTTGTCACAAGGAGCTTTGTGAACACTCCTACAGAGGTTAAATACCTGGGTCCAACTCCACTGTCTGTCAGACTAGTGAGGACTGATGAACTGATGAAGCCCCTGAGATAAGAGGCCAAACATCTTCTTAGACAAACCTAAGTGCAGTTTCTTTCAATTCGACACGCAAATAAATAAATAAAAAAGAAAAAAAAAAAACAACACAAACTACAATCTGCATATTAACATACAAATATTCATTAATATATGATGTCCCATTTCAAAAATACAAGACTGATTGATAAACTGCTTGCAATTAAAATGTAATTTTCAAATTAATAGAAATCTGTTTTCCAAAGTTACTTTCAAACCATTTAACAGTTTAAATGTTAAAAACCTGAAGATGATTTTCCCTCATAAATATAAACCTGTCTGCAGGTCAGAGTCACCACAACTGTAACATCATATTAATCTGAGAGCAGAAATAAAACATGAGTCTGACCTCAGAGTCTCCAGTCTGCAGTGAGGACTCTTCAGAAAACCACACAGATCCTTCACTTCTGAATCCTGCAGGTCATTGTTGTGACTCAGCTCCAGTTCTCTGAGATGTGAGGGGTTGGACTTCAGAGCTGAGACCAGAGAAGAACAGCTGATCTCTGACAAACTGGAGTTGTCAAATCTGAATAAGGAATAAAAGATGCAGATAAAATCATTGATAATCAGTCAGAAATGTTCAGAAGGTTTTAAATCAAAGTGCCACCACATTCTGTGGTGAAGTGTTTCTTTCGTGTAATTGTCATTTCAGCCACTGGAGGCTGAAGTTCAGCAGCTCCTCACTCTAAAACAAAGTGATTCCCTCAGCTGACCTGCGGCTGCAGTGGAATAAAGGACATACTTGTGTGTAGGAATACAGCAGTTGGCTGCTTCATAAATATGTGGCAGCAAAGGAACGCTCTGCTTTGATGTGAAGATGAAGCTGTAAAATCTTCTAAATGAAGAACATTTCAGCATGTGTGGGACTGTTTGTTTTCAAAGTGTGTAGAAGAGCTTTTTGATGTTGACTCCGTCCACAGTAGCTCATCACTCAGCTTCTGTACCGCTGCTCTGAACTCCATCTACTGCAGTAACACACTGACTGAGTATGACCACACCACAAAGAAACACAACTATCACTGTGCTGCACATGAACTGTGCTCAGTGCAGGGAAACCTGTGGTGGAGCTCCAATCCTTTGGAAATAACAGCTTTCAGAGCACAGGGGGGCCACGGCCACGTGTCTGAAAGCCCCATGAGGGCTGGAGTCTCAATAACACAACTGACTCTGGTCCTCAGCTCCACACCCTCCAAGTCTGAAGACATTTATTAGGACATTAGATTCAGCAGTGGATTAAAGATCTACCACAGTGGACTGACCTCAGAGTCTCCAGTCTACAGTCTGGACTCTCCACAAGTTCACGCAGCTCCTTCACATCTGGATCCTGCAGGAGGTTTCCTCTCAGGTCCAGTTCTCTGAGATGGGAGGGGTTGGACTTCAGAGCTGAGGCCAGAGAAGAACAGCTGATCTCTGACAACCAACAGCATCTCAACCTGAAAAAGAACAAATAATGGAGATCAGATGACTGATAATCAGCATACTTTTCAAGTATCCCATTTTGGCTGGGATTTTCCTGTATTTTACCCTCCTTTCCCAGCCCCCTCTGGTTTTAGTATTTTCTCGTAACTTTCCTGTATTTAACCTGCATTTATTAAAAATAATAATAATACCCCAGTCTGACCTCTGCCACCTGCTACACTAACCTACTGCATGTACTGTAGGTGTCGCAAGGTTAGTGTGACATTGTCAGACTAGAGAGACAACAATGCGACAGAAAAAAATAACAGCAGGGAAAAACAGAGATAAGGCAGGAAACCAGCTCCTTTGTTTCCTGTCTGCCATTATTGGACATACTGATTAATCCAGGTGTGACTGACCTCAGTAGTCATAACAACAATGGTCAGACACACCTGGATTAATCAGTATGTCCAATAATGAAAGACAGGAAACAAAGGAGCTGGGTGACGTTCAGGACATAGTGGAGCTGCATAAAGCCAATTGCAGTTTGTAGGTAGTTAACAAGTGGTGATTTTAGCTTTCTTGTCCATCTGTCTTAAAATGTACGGGATACTGGAGCTTAGTTGGGGTGGTGGGACGTCTCGGGGCAGGTGCTGGAAAATATCCCTTATTTTCAAATCCAAAACTTGATGAGTATGAATCAGTCAGAAATGTCTTGATCCAGACCTTCTCCACCTTTTCAAACTCATCACCCACTTTAACATCTCAAATGTTGCTGGTCCACATCAGACCTTGTTCCAATACAAAGACCAAGACCAAGATTTAAAGATCCGGTCCAGATTAATATATTGAACAAGTAAATTCAAGTTTTGGAAAAGACTGACAACTTTTATTATTATTATTAGAAACAACTGTAAACATGAAACAACAGCGATTTTTAATAAAAGTGAAGATATTCAACTTAAATGTGAATATAAATTCTGGATTAAACAAATCTACAACAACTGAACAGACCTCAGGATCTGCAGTCTACAATGTGGACTCTTCAGAAAACCACACAGATCCTTCAGTCCTGAATCCTGCAGGTTGTTGTTGTGACTCAGGTCCAGTTCTCTGAGATGGGAGGGGTTGGACTTCAGAGCTGAGACCAGAGAAGAACAGCTGATCTCTGACAACCTGCAGTTCTCCAACCTGAGTAAAGAATAAAAGATGTGACTTTAGGAGACAAAGTTCCTTCTTGAAAGTGTTCAGTGTTTCATCATCTGTTCAGAGCTGAAGGTTTAGAAAGTAGAAGTTTACAAAATGAAAGTCAAACAGCTGAACCAACAGGAAGCAGCTTCACAACAGTCAAATACAAACAGTGACAAGATTTAATGAGAAAATGAAACAACACTGTCAAGAACCTGAACTGACAAACTGTCAACATTGTGATTTTAACACATCAGAAATAACCAAACAGCAGAGTCAGCCAAACTTTATTTCTATGTCTGATTCTGCCACATATGAACTCCTGTATAACAATCTGAGCTCTGGCAGGTAAGTCCACTCTAAAACCAGTCAAACAGTCTACAAACAAGCTGCAGAAGTTCTAGACAGAAAATCTAACTCATCATTAATGAGATATTTGAAGAAACATGAACAGTTGAATGTGGAAATCATACTTAACCCTCCTATTATCCTTCAGGTCAATTTGACCACATTCAATGTTTATCATTCAAAAATATTTGTTGACTTTTTTTTTTTTTTTTGCTTCGTATTTCATGACTTTTCCAAATTTGCTGGGTACGATTGATTAAACATAAAATTATCATGAAGACATTTTTCAATGTGCTGAACACATATTGAACACATTGGTATTCCTCTGGGGTCAATTTGACCCCAAGCTGTTTCAGCTGTGTAAAACTGGTCTGCCTGTGTGTGACCCATGTGTGACCTAACATTCCCACACCTATAGGTGCAGAATTGATACTTTTAAGTTGATACATGACATGGGGGGTATGAATGTGTGTGTATCTGACATATTACTAACACCTTCCGAAGTAGAACTGATATTTCCCGTGCTGTGGAGGGCTGGTTTTTCCCGTCAAAGACATTGGTAGTTCATTCAAAATAAGGGAGGAGCAAACATATAAAAGCTTGCTCTCTATCCAAATCATTCCTCATTGTGCTGTGTATACTGCAGTCTGCAAGCTATCTCTCTCTCTCTCTCGCTCTCTTCCTTGAAAATGGGCTCTGGGACACTGTGCAGAAGATTCAGCCCCGGACAAAGACACCAAAACCATAACTGAAGCTGAGAGGCCTTATATTGCTGGTAACTGTAACATATAGATTGGGGGGGATTTGTTGGACTAATTTGAATCAAAATATAAGTTCCCCATGAAATCCCACCACTGGCACAGCATCATCCTGCTGGATCTGACAATCTGTTTGATATTCAAACTAAATTGGTATTATGGCTGAAATTTACCAAACTGAACCAATATAGCCATGTTACATGTGGATGATGTCATTCTGTTGGCTAAGAAAGAAAAAATGTTCACATTATGCTGAACATTGTTCCAAAACGGTGCTGGAAGTGGAGACTAATGGAGAACCAAGACAAAACACAAGTGGTGAATTTTAGGCCAAGTTGAATGTTGTTAATCTTGGGACAGTAATGCTGTCCTACACTGATCAGTGTAAATGTCTTGGCCTGACGTTGGACCAACACATGACATTTAACCCAGCTGTCAGTGTTTTAGCTCAGTCTGCAGGTAGAGCCCTGAACAAGTCTGAACGCTGTGCTCATCTGGGAGTTCATACTTTCACTCTGTTCTATAGTTTGTGTGTGTGTGTGTGTGTGTGTGTGTGTCAGACGATGCTTCTGCTGTCTGGGGATTCTGTGAATATTCTCTTTGTAATACTCAGCATCATAGATCTATTGGTTATCTTACAGCAGTACACAAATGGACCTCAGTGTTGGCTCTTCATGGTGATTTGGGTTGGGAGCCCTCGAGTATCAGACATAAGAGACAAATGCTCCAGCTGTGGAACAGATCTGTGAAGCTGCCTGATCATAGAATTACTAAAAAGATATTTCATTCTGACACGTTGCATCACCATCCCTGGGCCAGTGAGCTGAAATTAATATTCTATACGAGTGATTTATGAACTCTTTCTTCATTTCTCCTGCTTGTGTGATGATTGACTTTTTCTTTGCAAAGAAAATAAAAACTTGTCGGCCAGAAAAGTCTGTATTTCATTCTTCACCAGCAACAGAGAATTTCCACAACAGAAATGACACACAAATGTGTCTACAGTAGCGGACTAACAAAGGTCAGTGGAACTCCTCTAATGGGCTGTTGTCACAAGGAGCTTTGTGAACACTCCTACAGAGGTTAAATACCTGGGTCCAACTCCACTGTCTGTCAGACTAGTGAGGACTAGTCAGACCGATGGGTTGAACTGATGAAGCCCCTGAGATAAGAGGCCAAACATCTTCTTAGACAAACCTAAGTGCAGTTTCTTTCAATTCGACACGCAAATAAATTAATAAATAAATGGAAAAAAAAACAACACAAACTACAATCTGCATATTAACATACAAATATTCATTAATATATGATGTCCCATTTCAAAAATGCAAGATTGATTGATAAACTGCTGGCAATTAAAATGTAATTTTCAAATTAATAGAAAACTGTTTTCCAAAGTTACTTTCAAACCATTTAACAGTTTAAATGTTTAAAACCTGAAGATGATTTTCCCTCATAAATATAAACCTGTCTGCAGGTCAGAGTCACCACAACTGTAACATCATATTAATCTGAGAGCAGAAATAAAACATAAGTCTGACCTCAGAGTCTCCAGTCTGCAGTGAGGACTCTTCAGAAAACCACACAGATCCTTCACTTCTGAATCCTGCAGGTCATTGTTGTGACTCAGGTCCAGTTTTCTGAGATGGGAGGGGTTGGACTTCAGAGCTGAGACCAGAGAAGAACAGTTGATCTCTGACAAACTGGAGTTGTCAAATCTGAATAAGGAATAAAAGATGCAGATAAAATCATTGATAATCAGTCAGAAATGTTCACAAGACTTTAAAGTAAAGTGCCACCACAAAGGAAAGTTCTGCTTTGATGTGAAGATGAAGCTCTAAAATCTTCTAAATGAAGAACATTTCAGCATGTGTGGGACTGTTTGTTTTCAAAGTGTGTAGAAGAATTTTTTGATGTTGACTCCGTCCACAGCAGCTCATCACTCAGCTTCTGTACCGCTGCTCTGAACTCCATCTACTGCAGTAAAACACTGACTGAGTATGACCACACCACAAAGAAACACAACTATCACTGTGCTGCACATGAACTGTGCTCAGTGCAGGGAAACCTGTGGTGGAGCTCCAATCCTTTGGAAATAACAGCTTTCAGAGCACAGGGGGGCCACGTGTCTGAAAGCCCCATGAGGGCTGGAGTCTCAACAACACAACTGACTCTGGTCCTCAGCTCCACACCTTCCAAGTCTGAAGACATTTATTAGGACATTAGATTCAGCAGTGGATTAAAGATCTACCACAGTGGACTGACCTCAGAGTCTCCAGTCTACAGTCTGGACTCTCCACAAGATCACGCAGCTCCTTCACATCTGGATCCTGCAGGAGGTTTCCTCTCAGGTCCAGTTCTCTGAGATGGGAGGGGTTGGACTTCAGAACTGAGGCCAGAGAAGAACAGCTGATCTCTGACAACCAACAGCATCTACACCTGGAAAAGAACAAATAATGGAGATCAGATGACTGATAATCAGCATACTTTTCAAGTATCCCGTTTTGGCTGGGATTTTCCTGTATTTTACCCTCCTTTCCCAGCCCCCTCTGGTATTAGTATTTTCCTGTAAACTTCCTGTATTTAACCTGCATTTATTAAAAATAATAATAATACCCCACTCTGACCTCTGCCACCTGCTACACTAACCTACTGCATGTACTGTAGGTGTCGCAAGGTTAGTGTGACATTGTCAGACTAGAGAGACAACAATGCAACAGAAAAAAATAACAGCAGGGAAAAACAGAGATAAGGCAGGAAACCAGCTCCTTTGTTTCCTGTCTGCCATTATTGGACATACTGATTAATCCAGGTGTGACTGACCTCAGTAGTCATAACAACAATGGTCAGACACACCTGGATTAATCAGTATGTCCAATAATGTAAGACAGGAAACAAAGGAGCTGGCTGACGTTCAGGACATAGTGGAGCTGCATAAAGCCAATTGCAGTTTGTAGGTAGTTAACAAGTGGTGATTTTAGCTTTCTTGTCCATCTGTCTTAAAATGTACGGGATACTGGAGCTTAGTTGGGGTGGTGGGACGTCTCGGGGCAGGTGATGGGAAATATCCCTTATTTTCAAATCCAAAACTTGATGAGTATGAATCAGTCAGAAATGTCTTGATCCAGAACTTCTCCACCTTTTCAAACTCATCACCCACTTTAACATCTCAAATGTTGCTGGTCCACATCAGACCTTGTTCCAATACAAAGACCAAGACCAAGATTTAAAGATCCGGTCCAGATTAATATATTGAACAAGTAAATTCAAGTTTTGGAAAAGACTGACAACTTTTATTATTATTATTAGAAACAACTGTAAACATGAAACAACAGCGATTTTTAATAAAAGTGAAGATATTCAACTTAAATGTGAATATAAATTCTGGATTAAACAAATCTACAACAACTGAACAGACCTCAGGATCTGCAGTCTACAATGTGGACTCTTCAGAAAACCACACAGATCCTTCAGTCCTGAATCCTGCAGGTTGTTGTTGTGACTCAGGTCCAGTTCTCTGAGATGGGAGGGGTTGGACTTCAGAGCTGAGACCAGAGAAGAACAGCTGATCTCTGACAAACTGCAGTTCTCCAACCTGAGTAAAGAATAAAAGATGTGACTTTAGGAGACAAAGTTCCTGCTTGAAAGTGTTCAATGTTTCATCATCCGTTCAGAGCTGAAGGTTTAGAAAGTAGAAGTTGAGAAAATGAAAGTCAAACAGCTGAACCAACAGGAAGCAGCTTCACAACAGTCAAATACAAACATTGACAAGATTTAATGAGAAAATGAAACAACACTGTAAAAAACCTGAACTCATTCAAACTGTCAACATTGTGATTTGAACACATCAGAAATAACCAAACAGCAGAGTCAGCCAAACTTTATTTCTATCTCTGATTCTGCCACATATGAACTCCTGTATAACAATCTGAGCTCTGGCAGGTAAGTCCACTCTAAAACCAGTCAAACAGTCTACAAACAAGCTGCAGAAGCTCTAGACAGAAAATCTAACTCATCATTAATGATATAATGATATAACATGAATAACTGAATGTGGAAATCATCATCTCTGCCCCGGTAACCTGACCTGCTGCCTGTCTCTAGACTCTGCCTCTGCCTGCCGTCTGTTTGGGCTATTGCACGTAGTCAATAAAGTTCTCAGCTGTTCCAGTCTAGACTTGTGCCATTCTTGGGTGAGAGAGTGAACCCATTACAGTTTTGTTGTTCTGTGTATGAGCACCTCAGAGGTGTTTTTGTTGGCAAAAGGGTTTATATTTGTGTTGATTTCTTTGATTTTGGATGATTCTAAGAAACATTGAAATAAGATTTTAATATTTCAAATTAATATGCGATGTCCCCTTTCAAAAACATTAGATTAATGTTTTCCATTCCAATGTCATTTTCAAATAAACTTTTTTGAATGCTATTTTTAACCATTTAACAGTTAAATGTCTAAAACCTGAAGAGGATTTTCCCTCATAAATATAAACCTGTCTGCAGGTCAGAGTCACCACAACTGTAACATCATATTAATCTGAGAGCAGAAATAAAACATCAGTCTGACCTCAGAGTCTCCAGTCTGCAGTGAGGACTCTCCAGAAAACCACACAGATCCTTCAGTCCTGAATCCTTCAGGTTGTTCACACTCAGATCCAGTTCTCTGAGATGGGAGGGGTTGGACTTCAGAGCTGAGACCAGAGAAAAACAGTTGATCTCTGACAAACTGCAGTTCACCAACCTGAGTAAAGAATAAAAGATGTGACTTTAGGAGACAAAGTTCCTGCTTGAAAGTGTTCAGTGTTTCATCATCCGTTCAGAGCTGAAGGTTTAGAAAGTAGAAGTTGAGAAAATGAAAGTCAAACAGCTGAACCAACAGGAAGCAGCTTCACAACAGTCAAATACAAACAGTGACAAGATTTAATGAGAAAATGAAACAACACCTGAAACAACCCGAACTGACTCAAACTGTCAACTTTGTGATTTTAACACATCAGAAATAACCAAACAGCAGAGTCAGCCAAACTTTATTTCTATCTCTGATTCTGCCACATATGAACTCCTGTATAACAATCTGAGCTCTGGCAGGTAAGTCCACTCTAAAACCAGTCAAACAGTCTCCAAACAAGCTGCAGAAGTTCTAGACAAAAAACCAAACTCATCATTACTGATATATTTGAAGAAACATGAATAGTTTAATGTAGAAATCATACTTAACCTATTATCCTATTATCCTTCAGGTCAATTCGCCCACATTCAATGTTTATCATTCAAAAAATATATAAATATTGACTTTTTTGCTTTGTATTTCATGACTTCTCCAAATTTGATGAGGACAATTGATTAAGCATAAAATTATCATGAAGACATTTTTCAAGATGCTGAACACATATTGCACACATATTGTTCTTGGGATGACAAATATGTCAGTACGAATTTAGAGGGGAAGCGTGTGTATGGGGCTAAGAAAGAAAAAGTGTTCACATTATGCTTAACATTGTTCCAAAACAGTGCTGGAAGTGGAGACTAATGGAGAACCAAGACAAAACACAAGTGGAGCATTTTAGGCCAAGTTGAATGTTGTTAATCTTGGGACAGTAATGCTGTCCTACACTGATCAGTGTAAATGTCTTGTCCTGACGTTGGACCAACACATGACATTTAACCCAGCTGTCAGTGTTTTAGCTCAGTCTGCAGGTAGAGCCCTGAACAAGTCTGAACACTGTGCTCATCTGGGAGTTCATACTTTCACTCTGTTCTATAATGTGTGTGTGTGTGTGTGTGTGTGTGTGTGTGTGTGTGTCAGACGATGTTTCTTCATGCTCTTCATGGTGATTTGGGTTGGGAGCCCTCGAGTATCAGACATAAGAGACAAATGCTCCAGCTCTGGAACAGATCTGTGAAGCAGCCTGATCATAGAATTACTAAAAAGATATTTCATTCTGACACTTTGGCCCAATCCCAAAGTTCACCTACTCACTACCACCAGCCCTTAACCTTCAAAAGGAAGTCACAAGGAGTATAGCTTTGCTTCTTCCCAAGGAATTGGAACACCACTTGCTACGTCACTGCATAGTTTACATTCAGGAACGCAAGCGACAGGGTATTCCCAGCAGCAACAAATTATGTCATCAAAAAAAAAAAAAAAAAAAAAAGACAGGAATTTACAGTTGCGATCATTCTTTTAGATTTCACCATGCTTCGGTGGATAAATAAACCAAGAGGTACACAGAGTAGAATACACCATTGACATCTGTTGTCTCGTGATTTTTTTGTGGTTTTTTTTCCCCCTCAGACTTCTCCGCATCATCTCGCTCACGGACTGGCCCTACCTCGGGAAGTCAGCATCGGAAAACCCTCGACGTTAAGGGCTAGATTCATAGCCCCTACCCCTCATTATGCCCCCTTCCCCTACGTGAAAAAAGTGATTGGGACACCACTACCCTCACAGGAACGTGCAAAATGTAGGGGTATGGGTATTGGGACTGGGCCTTTGCATCACCATCCCTGGGCCAGTGAGCTGAAATCAATATTCTGAGCGATTTATCTGATATTTTCCAAAATAAATGATGTTGTAGAATTAACATCAATATTATTATATTCCAAAAACAGAGAGATAAATGGTCTCTTGATGTTTGGAGGAAGCCAAAATGAAGAATCTACTGCCTTATAAAGAACTCTGTTATGACCTTTGATCATTTGTATATATTGTTGTTTGCCCTCCTTGTTCTCAGGATGGAGTCCACTCTGTGTGTGTGTCCCATTTCCTGTTCAGGTGCAGAGATGGGATTGGCTGGTTCTACTCTTTAAAAGGGAAGTTCTCCTGTACTGGGGTGACTCCTCCTCCTGCTCCCAGCTCTGGATCATGCTGGGCTGTGCATGTGTAGTTTTGTTTTACTTGTTTATGTTACAAATAGCAGTGTTAGTAGCTGTCATAATTTTAGGGGAGGGAATTTGTTTTTGTCAATCTTGTTCTCCTATTTCATCGTCAGGGAGGTAGGGTTGTTTTTTTTATTTATTTTTCTTCAGGTTATATTTTTCAAACCTTACTTGACTATGATTAAAACTCATAAACAACAACAGAACAACAAACATTCATTAAAGTAAAGACATAGTAACACAAATACTGTATAGTGATGCATTGATTCTGTTCTATGTTCAACCAATAGGTTGTGGTCGAAAACAAAACTGCAGAACAGCCCTTTACCTCCTGACAGGAAAGGGAGGGGGAAAGGAATGTGAGTGAAAAAAAAAAAAAAACAAAAACTGGTAAGTTAACAAATGAGTGGCAACTGTGAACTGGTGGAAGGAAAAAGCTACTGACACAAACAGCAAGACAACAACAGAGAGGAGTGACAGTGAGGGGAACAAAGAAAATCTGTCCAGGTTCATTCAACTCTGCCTGCTAATCAAAGAGATGTTGGGAAAATAAGAAAGCAGTAACACCAGGAAGAGAACCAGCTGGATTCACTGGAGGTTTGGAAACCCATGGCCTGAGGAGTGGTGATGATCCCAGGAGTACCAAGGAGGAAAAAGGTGCCTGTATACTGGGACTCCATACCTGCCTGGAGGAGCCCCACAACAGAGCTAAGTACAGTCCATCACTGTCCCCTCAACCATTTAACACACTGATCCACCATAAGTCCACTCACACACACTGAACCCCGGAGGAACACACCCACACCCACACACATTCTTTTGGGGCATTGATGATTTAAGTTTTGTGTTGCCATGATTTGTGATAACAGGGTGAACTGTGATATTTTGTTTACCCACACACCTAAATAATGACATCAAATCTGACAGGACAATAATGTCTTTTGATCCAGCTCCTGTCTGGCGCCCAACTACAAAGTGTGTTTGTAACCGTTTCTAGACCCGAAGTTAGAAGGTTCATTCATTCACAGAGCATCATATCAGCAGTCCACTCAACCTCTGGTGTCTTTGAGCCCCTTAAATATTTTCCTGAATGAGAACTCCATCAGCGCAACTGTGACAGATGCCAAAAGCAGCAGAAAGGTTGTGTCCACCTCCCTAAAAGTAAATGATCCTCAGTGAACATAGAAGACACCACGATGAACCAAAATCTACAAACCTCTTCAGTTTTCAATTTTTACCCATTTAAATAAAAATGTATCATAAAAAACTAAATCCAGTTTTAGTGTTCACACAAACATGAATTCTGACCTGAGAGTTTCCAGCTCACAGTGTGGACTCTTCAGTCCAGCAGACAGCAGCTTCACTCCTGAATCCTGCAGGTTGTTGTTACTCAGGTCCAGATCTGTCAGACTAGAGGACTGGGAGCTGAGGACTGAGGACAAAGCTTCACAGCTTCTCTCTGAGAGGTTACAGCCACTCAGTCTGAAGAGGAATCAGCAAAATAAGATAAATTATTAAAGAAACATGTTTTTGATTCTCAACTAAAAAAAGATCGAGTTGATCTTGTTGGATTTATGTGCACATACAGAACTTTGTTGGAGGCTTTGACCACTGGCAGCAGCCTCAGAAGAGCCTCCTCTGAAGCAGAGTATTTCTTCAGGTCAAACACGTCCAGATCTTTTTCTGATGACAGTAAGATGAAGACCAGAGCTGACCATTGAGCAGGAGACAGTTTATCTGTGGAGAGACGTCCTGATCTCAGGGACTGTTGGATCTCCTCCACCAGAGAACCATCATTCAGTTCATTCAGACAGTGAAACAGGTTGATACTTTTCTCTGGAGACACATTCTCACTGATCTTTGTCTTGATGTACTGGACTGTTTTCTGATTGGTCTCTGAGCTACTTCCTGTCTGTGTCACCAGGCCTCGTAGGAGAGTTTGGTTGGTCTGCAGTGAAAGACCCAGAAGGAACCGGAGGAACAAGTCCAGGTGTCCATGTGGACTCTGTAAGGCCTCATCCACAGCACTCTGGTAGAGAATTAAAGGTTCAGGTTTATTTCCAAACAGTTTTGACCACATGGAGGTTGTTTGTTTTTCTGCCATCAGATTGACTCCAGAGTTGATGAAGGTCAGATGGACATGAAGAGCAGCCAGAAACTCCTGAACACTCAGATGGACGAAGCAGAAGACCTTGTCCTGGTACAGCCCTGTCTCCTCTTTGAAGATCTGTGTGAACACTCCTGAGTAAACTGATGCTGCTCTGATATCGATGCCACACTCTGTCAGGTCTGATTCATAGAAGATCAGGTTTCCTTTCTGCAGCTGCTCAAAAGCCACTTTTCCCAGAGACTCCATCATCTTCCTGGTCTCTGGACTCCAGTGTGGATCTGACTCAGCTCCTCCATCGTACTTGACCTTCTTCACTTTGGACTGAACCACCAGGAAGTGGATGTACATCTCAGTCAGGGTCTTGGGCAGCTCTCCTCCCTCTCTGGTCTTCAGCACCTCCTCCAGAACTGTAGCAGTGATCCAGCAGAAGACTGGGATGTGGCACATGATGTGGAGGCTTCGTGAGGTCTTGATGTGGGAGATGATCCTGCTGGCCTGCTCCTCATGTCTGAACCTCTTCCTGAAGTACTCCTCCTTCTGGGGGTCATTGAACCCTCTGACCTCTGTCACCATGTCAACACACTGAGGAGGGATCTGATTGGCTGCTGCAGGTCGTGTGGTTATCCAGAGGCGAGCAAAGGGAAGCAGTTTCCCCTGATGAGGTTTGTCAGCAGCACGTCCACTGAGGTGGACTCTGTAGGATCAGTCAGGACCTCAGTGTTGTGGAAGTCCAGAGGAAGTCGACACTCATCCAGACCGTCAAAGATGAACACAACCTGGAAGTGATCAAAGCTGCACATTCCTGCTTCTTTGGTTTCAGTGAAGAAGAGATGAACAAGTTCCACCAAGCTGAACTTCTTCTCTTTCAGCACATTCAGCTCTCTGAAGGTGAAGGGGAATGTGAACTCTATGTCCTGGTTGGCTTTGTCTTCAGCCCAGTCCAGAGTGAACTTCTGTGTTAAGACGGTTTTCCCAATGCCAGCCACTCCCTTTGTCATCACTGTTCTGATTGGTTGGTCTCTTCCAGGTGGGGGTTTAAAGATGTCTTCTTGTCTGATGCTTGTTTCTGCTCTGTCCTGTTTCCTGGATGCTGTTTCAATCTGTCTGACCTCATGTTCCTCATTGACCTCTCCAGTCCCTCCCTCTGTGATGTAGAGCTCTGTGTAGATCTGATTCAGAAGGGTTGGGTTTCCTGCTTTAGAAGTCCCCTCAAATACACACTGGAACTTCTTCTTCAGGGCAGATTTGAGTTTACGGTGACAAATTGGTGCATTAAACTCTGAATGGGCAAAATACAATTAACATCAAGAAATAAATTACCAGGTTGATGCTTATTTCTCTTAAAGAATAAGAATATGATCATATTTCTCCTCAGACTTTCATAAATATCTAATTGATCCATCATGTTAAATCCTCTTACTGCTCTGCAGACAGTCAGCCAGCTCCTCCTGCTTCATCCTCCTCAGGAAGTTCACTGTGATCTTCAGAAATGCCTCTCTGCTCCTCCTCTGCTCTTCATCCACCTCATCATCCTCATTCTTGATGAATTGTGGGTAATCTGGACTCAGACTCCTTTTGATTTCCTTCAGCTCGTTCTTCACAAAACAGACGATGTTCTCCTCCAGCAGCTGGAACACAATAACATCCTGTGTAAAGTTCACTCTAAGTATAAACTGATGGATCAAAGCATCAGATCATCAGTCAGCAGAGTTCAACTTTAGCTGCTGCTGTATCATCTGCTGCCACGTCTCTTTCCAGAGCTACACAGAAAGATTCATACCTGCTGACTTCACTAAACTAACTTCACTGGTGTAACTTACTAAGTTTGACTTTAGATTCTGACAACACAGAAATCCAGATCATCACATGAAGACCGAACTGATACAGCCCTTCAACACATCAACTTAGGAAGGTTTCTAGCTAAGTTGATGGTCAAAGGAAGACTTTTCTTTAAGATTCACCGTAGATGAAAAAAAAAGGAGCAGAAATGTTTTGTAAAAGTCTCCAACAGACCATATTCATACAGAACATATCTGTTGAGGCTGATGGATTATTGCTCTGTGGTGAACTACAACTCCCAGTCCTCTCCCACTCTCTCCCACCCCAAACCTGTTCAATCCCAATTCAACTCCTGTCTGTCACAGAGTAAAGCTCTACTGGTCTAAAGAGTGCAGCTTCAAACTCAAGTCTTTGTTGGTGTCTGTTGTAGTCACTGGATGAACATTTACACACCATAAATATGGAGTCCAGGTCTGTGTGATGATGTTTGTCAGACTGAACTCTGAGGAGAAAAGACACAAACACACAGTTTGTTCCAGGAGTTTTCTATGAACACCAGAGAAACTGATAGACAAGCTTTGATACCTTTAATGAGTCAAACAACAACAAATGATCAGCTTTTACCTTTTTCCTTTGATAAAGTCATCCATAGACTGATCACTCTTCATGGACACACAGCTGGATACAGCAGACTGTTGTCCTCCCTTAAAGACAATAGGTTGATTCATAGACCAATCACTCTTCATGGACACACAGCTCAGTTCAGGAGAATCTAGTCTTGACTTCTGGTTGCTAGAAGAAACAGAGTTGACATTAAAAGTATTAACCAAATAAATGGGCAGAAAATTATCAGTTTAAAATAAATCAGCCAAGTCCAGCTTTCACAAAAGTGAAGTATTTTGCATTGAGTATTACTGACATGTGCAAGTCAAATAATAATAATAATAACAATAATGATAATAAGAAGAAGACGACGAAGAAGAAGAAGAAGAAATATATCTCTACATGCAGGCAGCACAGCAGCATTATGGTTAGTGCTGTTACCTCACAACAGCCATGTCCGTATGTCTGAGTGTGAGTGTGGCAGATTGTTTGTCTCTGTCTGTATCTGTGTATTGGCCCTGTGATGGACTGGTGAATATGAATGAAAGAATCTCCACATCCTGGTTGAGCTCCCAATGGAGACAAGGATAAAAAAAACTGAAGCAGTAAAAAAATGTAAGTGACAGTGAGAGTGAATAATGATGGAGCAGTGATCTGAGTGCTTAGCTCTGACAGATGGACAGTTAGAGATCCTCATCTCACCTCTGAGCTTTGGTCTGACTCTCATGTTCCCCACACAGAGTGGTTTTAGAGGGAGGGGCTCTCTCCTCTCTGTCCTCACACTGATTCATAGCTGAGCCTCCACCTTCACACAAACACAACAAAAAGCTTCATTACAACAGGATTTACATCACAGGATACATAATCAGCATTACTGTCACTAATATGTCATTAACTTAAGACTTTTACTCCCAGACTCCCAGATTCTGTTATAAACAGAGAACATTCCTGATTCATGTTAATCCCGATCTTCAATGTTATACATTGGCATTAACACTAAATTTCAAACAAACTCAGATCACCATTTACTTTTAGCAGTGCAAGTTGAAGAGTTATTGAACCTTGACATAGTTGTGACCACCATAGGTTGGCACATTTGAATCTTCAGAATTTTAATGAAATACATTTTTGAGGGCCAAATGATTCCTTCCGAAGCCAAAAAAAAAAAAAATAAAAACAAACAAACGTTACAACTAAACCAGTCTGTCCTGTCAGGAAACCCCAGATTAGGGGAGATGGTTCTCTCATCTGATGAAAACGATAAACCTTAAACATTTGTTTCTTTTACACATTATTTAAATACTGTGCCTCCACAACGTCACATAGAAATCAGTCTGATCTGTCAGTAATCTGAAAGTTTCAGAGAAATGTATCTCAGGTCTGATGGTGCTTCTTCTCTCTGTCCACTAGATGTTGGTATCTGACTGTAGGATGGGTTGATGGAGCTGATTTAATTCATGTCACCTTATTGAGCAAATAACTTGTGACAATGTAAAGATTTACCTCAATTGATTCCCAACAATAAAAACAAACCCTCACTGCATTCACTGTATCTGGAAATGCTCAGACATTAACAGGAAGAGTTCAGTTTACTCATCCAAGTTCATCCAAAGTATCAGACCAGTTCTGACATGTTTGTTCTGTCATGGCTCAGCTAGGAAATCAAATTCCGCCGTATCAAGAAAGTTGATAAAAGTTTCTGCTTCACTTAAGATTAATTTGTGGTGACCACTTAAACACCTTTAAAAAAAAATCTGTTTTAACTCTGGTGATTTAAAATCTTGAGTTTACTAAGTCTAAGAATCTTACTTTATATCAGAGCAAGAACAAAGTGAAGGAACTATTCACTGTTAATTCCAGATAAAATATTGATAGATTCAGTCTGTAAATAGGAAGAAAGGAAGGAAGGTAAATAAACAGCTCAGTGTGATCACTGTGATCCTGTTCACACATTTACAGATTCTCACCTGCTGAACTCACTTCAGGGAGACTTTCTGACACTTTCCAGCTTCATGTGAAGAGAAGAAGCTGCTTGTTCTCCCTCATCAGTCCTGGTGTCTGTTTGAGCTGAGGAAAAGTCACATCCTCATAACTTCAGGGTTCAATTATTAAAAGCTTTAGTGAGGTGAAAACTGTTCACCAAACCAAATCAGTGCCAGAGGACTCTTTGGGATGGTGGTGTGATTCTGCAACAACACCTCTAAAGTCCTGACCCTCAACTCAGCAGACGAAGATGTAAATGTGCTGCAACAATGTGAATTTCTAAGCATGGATAACATTTTTAAATATCAGTAAGCAGTTAAGAGTCTGCGTGGTTTCCTCTGGGTACTCTGTTTTCCTCCCATCATCCAAAGACATGCATGTACAGGTTAACTGGCGATGTTAAATTCACCGCAGGTGTGAGTGGTTGTTTGTCTCTGTTTGTCCTTATGTGTTGTCCCTGCAGTGGACTGGTGACCTGTCCCCTTGCCCAATGTGAGCTGGGATTGGCTCCAGCAGTGCAGCAACCCGGATACGGATAAAAGCGGATGACGATGAATGAGAGTGAGTGAGAAAACAAATCATTCAGAGCCAACAACAACTATGTCATCCTGAGTTCAACCAACAGATGGAGCCATCAGAAATCTGAATTTCTTCATTACTTCAATCTCAATATTTGTATATATTTGTATATATAATTGTATATAATTGTCAAAGAGGACAATAACATGTAATGAAGAGGAAAATTATGTAAAAACAAGACAAAACATAAATGTCCAGGGGCAAGTGTTTCCTATTTTTTTGTATTTTGTTGTTTGCTTCAACTTTAAACCAACATCTCCTTTCATCATCACCTTCTTCTCTGCTGTCATCAGTTTAAAAAAACTCTTCACTTCCATGTCTTTTGGTTTTGTTATTAAAAAGCAACAGAGCTGAGACAATGCTTTCAGGAGACATAGACTTGAATATTACATGTTTTCAATCAGTGTTCTCATGGATTAAAGTGATAAACAATAAAAAATATCTTCCTAAGAAATTATTGTTGGCTCATCTTTGCTCTGGAACAATATGGAAAGATTTTACATCAGTGTTATTGAACCCGTTTTCTTCCTCATTACAGGAAACAAACATGATGTGATGAAGTTCTACTATCTGTCCACTAGATGGTGATAAACAATGTGGGAACATTTTACATTAAATCAGTCACAGTGTGGAGAAATCAAACAGTTTGTGCTGAACAAACTGGTCATATTAAAGTGCTGCCTTTGTTTCTTATTGTTTCTAAATGTATTGGAAGACAAATGAACCGAGGAAACTGAAGTCAAACTGAGTTCAGAGGCCTCTTAGCCAGCTGACCAGTTCTGAGGAACCTCCATCAATAAACTCAGATTATAATCAAACTGCTGCCAAAACTAACATAAACTCTAAATCAACAAGTACAATGTGATCACAGTGATCCTGCTGATCAGAAATATACAGATTCTCACCTGCTGAACTCACTTCAGGTTGATTTACACACATTCCAGCTTTGTGTGTTCAGAAAACATGTAGCTGCTCGTTCTTCACTTCATTACTCAACTTTTCTTCCGCCTTATAAAAAACAAACAGGACGTGATGAAGTTCTACTATCTGTCCACAACATGGTGATAACCACCACACATCAATTGACTGGTTTGCATTTAGTTTAGTATTTTTCTTTAGGAAAAATTTCATGATTGTATAAGTAAGCCAAAAAGTAAAAGCTCAATTTTACTGAAGAGGAAACAATGATTGATCAAACTGACAAAAGAAAACACACATTTTTTGAAAGCCCAAGTTCTGACCTAAATGAAACAAGATGAATGGCAGAAATAAAACTTTAGAAGAGAACACTGTTAGTCCTAAGAGACAGATTGTCGGGGAAATAAAAAAGAAGCGCAGGTTTCTGTTTATTTCTATAATGATCCTTATCATCGTTATAATTATTCAAGTGTATAGTGACATTTACTCAGGATAGAATTATATTCATTCTTATTAGAAAAAAATCTTTTATCACTTTGTCTATCTTCCTGTCTTTTTGTCATGTTCTTCAACTCTTCAACAGCCCATCTCAGTTAGTAACTCTTCTTTATATATCTGAGAAGGTAGCTGGTTGAAAATGATCATCATGGTCTCAGATATGAGCATCAAACTGTCAGTTTTCAAATAAAATTTGTAAATATCAATTGCTAAAAAATAGGTTTTCAAAAGTTGTTGATCCAAACACAGTCTGAGCTCTCTGTGGAAAACTGAATATGACTTACAGTAAAATCTGATTCCAGAGCAGCTCTGAACTTTCTGTATCAGGTAGATCCTTCATCCTTTGATACTATCAGACATTACGGTCTGTTCTCAGCTCAGCTGGAGTTTTTCTCTGTTCGTCAAAGTGAACTCTGACCTCCATGTCTCAGTGTCTCAGTGTTACAGAAGTCCACTGTGAGTCTTCGTCCCTCCACAGTCCACAGGGACAAACTGACAGTGAAATAATAATAATGTTAACACTCACCGGTCTCAGCCTTCAGTTTCCCTGCTTCTGCTCCGACAGCTTCAAAATGGAGGCTGAACTCTGAACACTTCTCCTTTTAGCTGCTGCGGTTACAGGAGGCATATAGCCCTGCATGGGAGTGCGTGTGTTTGTGTTTCCTCTGATATGGGTGTTACTGTGCCTCATATTTCCCTTCTTCACTGAGTCTCCATTTCAACTTGTGTCCAAAGTGAGGTCTTCAAACTATATACTGTTTTTAAACCTGACTGATAGGCCGAGTAATAAGCGATCTGCGTCACTCTTTATGCTCCTTCCTGTGCCGTTCAGTAAAAACAGGGAAGCGCTCACAAGCAGAAAGAAACATGGCGCCCCCTTTCCTATTGGTGGAAAAATGCACTACGCCAGCCAATCAAAAAATTATTAGGCAAGACGCAACAGTTGGTTGCTAAGGAGAGGAGAAAGATTTTTGGAGCGACAGCAGTAAAATAAAAGGATATCGACAGTGAGTTTTTAGATAAAAATAATAATTTGTGCAGCACCACATTGTGAAATCTGATTGGTTTGTAAATATTTGTAGATAGATGTTCAAAGACCGCCTGAGACATTGCCTGAAATTGAATATCAATGGTTGTAAATAACTGAAGTTTTCACAATTTATATTTACATTCTAAGTTATAAAAATGGTTTGTTAAACATGTCATGCGATAGCATGAGCATTAAGAAAGAAAAAGGAGAAATAATATAATATAAATAAAACATATGGTAGATAAGAATTATAATTTCAAAACAATAAAATTTTTCAGAATCCATGATTTCATCCATTTTTATTTCTTATGGTGTTATTTATATGTTGCTAACGTTGATGTTAAAACTGTGAAGAATATACAGCCAGAGTAAATAATACGAATTGGTCATTTGTGTTTATGTCTAGGTTGATTGTGCATCGATTGTGCAGACGAGTGAAGGTGAGAGCTGTGTGTGTTTCTTCGTCCCTGACAACTCAATATTTTCCTGTTTAAGGGCACAACAGCAGCATCCAGCTTCTCTGTTGGAGAGCAGAGAAGTTCTGCAGATCCGTCCATTTCCTGAACTTTTAGAGGAGAAGATGCCAAACAGCAGAATTTTTAATAACGTCTTTCTGATTCTGATCATCTCCGTTAGAGCATCATTGTGTAAATCAGTGTGTGTGCAGTTTGGCACTTCATAAAACAGGGCAGAACCAGCAGATACATACATATACATATCACTGCAGTACAAGATTTATTGTTACTACAGTTATAAAATAAATCTGTCAGAACATGAACTCCACAGTCTGTAGAATCCCGAAGATTAATGACGTATTAAACTAATGAGCACTGTTGGGAATCGAACAGAAAAGGACAAAGGTACCATTTTCTCTTATTCTATTCTATTCTTTTGTATTCCAAGATGTGAATCATATCGATCCTTCCTGCTGAAAGAGGTTCAAACACCAGAGCTCAGATTGTGCAATCTCTGTTTCCTCTACAGACCTTTTCTATATTTCACCCAGGGTCTCATTCAGAGCTAATTAAGACTATTAATAGCATGAAATCTTCCTCTTCTCCTTTAGATGATATACCCACAATACTTTCAAAATCTTTTCAATCTTCAGATATTTTTCCAGTCATTGATAAGACGTTTATAAATCTTCCGGGGTTGTTCCTTCTGTCTTTACATCAGCAGTGATGCACCCATTACTGAAAAATACCAACCTTTACACTAATCCAGTGTGGTTTCCCTTTGCAGGTCTGTATTCTGCCAACTGTGTTTGGAAGTATTACTGCCATGTTTGAGTTGGAATAAATTCACTGACGCTTTAAAATTATCGCGGTACTGATGCTAATCCCGTTAGCCGGTCTATGGCGTTTTCCATTGTATGTTAGCATTAAACGGGCATAGCGGACTTTATGTTAAGATGAAATGATGGCAGTAATGCTGGTTAAAATGACTTTGAATGCTGTTTTAAATATGTGTGTGTTCAGTTGTGGTTTTATTCTGTGGATGACAAAGTATAATTTTATTATTCTCTCTTTCGGTCGAAAAAAGCCGAGTCCAGTCGAGGAGAGCCGAATCTTCAGAGAATCCGACATTGACATAGATATGAAATTTTACAGGTGACCAAGAAGAGACGTTTTCTTTGCTCTACAACGTAACTTTGTGAAAATAACATGTCTGTGGTTGTTTTCTGATCCCTCCTTCGTTTCTTCATGTCTTCTGTTTGTGTCTCTCTCTCGGAGTGATGTTGTTACTGAAGCCGACTCTGACCCCTCACTGAGCGGGTCGGTGCGGAGAAACACTCCGTTACCTCCGACAGCTGAGCGGTATCGCTTCTCGGCCTTTTGGCTAAGATCAAGTGTAGTATCTGTTCTTATCAGTTTAATATCTGATACGTCCCCTACCCGGGGACCATATATTAAATAGATTTTTGGAACAGGGAGATGGAATAGGGGCTTGCTCCGTCCACTCCACGCATCGACCTGGTATTGCAGTATCTCCAGGAACGGTGCACTCCCTCTGTGTGTTCAATACAAGTCCTGTTCAGCTCAACATCACCTTAAACACATGATGTTGTCTTCATGTGTGTAACGCTGAGTGTACAGAGTGTTCATGTTCAGTTTATGGTTTTAGAATCAGTGATGCATTCATGTAGAAACATCAGTTTAATGTTGCTGATTTCATCAGGTTATATTCTGCTGACCAGACTGAATCAATAAAGTTTTGTTTCAACACGTCATCGTTTAAATGTTGGTTGTGTTTTGCATTTGTCAGCTGAATCCACAGAGTGACTGAAATGATGAAGTAAATCCAGGAAAGGAAAAACATTTGGCTCTGAATCTCAATGTAGATTTGAACAAAGAGCTCCAGCTGAAGAAAACAATGCTGTCTGTTTCCAGATGATGAAGAACTCAGTTCTCAGTTGATGCTCAGTTATCTCCATCTAGTGGACAGATGGTAGAAGTTGACTCCTGAAAAGAGGAAGTGACTTTTCCTCAGATCAAACTTCTTCTCTTCACATGTTTCCGTATTTGAGGTTTAAACCCAACCACTAACTCCTCATTATTAACTAAAGCTGTGCCCCGTGTGAGGCTCGAACTCACGACCTTCAGATTATGAGACTGACGCGCTGCCTACTGCGCCAACGAGGCCTGGAACAGGCGGAGCACCCAAAGGACCCCGGGCACGTCGGTGGCACCCAGCACAGCACAGACTAACCTCAGCAGAACAGACCGTTGCCAAAAGGAACATCATCAAAATCAAAAACGTGGCAATTTTCATAAATGTAACCTGCAGGGATTATCACAACATTCATAAGAACCAACAACAACCCAAATCAAATGTTTTTATTATTTTTGTTTTTATATATTTTATTGTATTTTACGTTGCATATGTTTACTTGTGTTGGTCTGTAGCAGCAGGGTGGCAGTGGGGGGTTAGAAATTACGGGGAAAAAGAAAAGACAGAGGGACGCTTGTTACTGTAAATGACTGTGATGAGTGCTGATTCTCTCAAATAAAAATATGTTTAAAACAATCAAACAAACCAAATCAATTAAACAGCTTTGCTTTGTCGTGACACCGTGTTTCCCACACAGGTTCAAACACAAGCTCCTCCTTTGTTCTTCTGCTGAGTGAGACGGAGCTCTGATGTCACTCCTCAGTAAGGAAAATCGCTATTGGCTGTCCTAAAAGTCAATAGAATTCAGTTCATATTATTTGATAATTGTTTATTCATTATTCTTTTTTTTAAATGGCTTATGGTCTACAGACGTCTCCCATGACACTGGAGCCTCAAGCCAGCACCTTTGACCCACATCAAATCATGGACCTGTTGTTCCATCAGGTAATGGTTAGCACTCTGGACTTTGAATCCAATCTAGACTATGCAGTCTGTAGTTAATAATGAGAATTTAGTGGTTGGGTCTAGAACCTGAGATGGATGGATGTTCAGTAAACATCAGAGGGTCATTCTGTGGAATTCATGTGCAGCTGTATGATTTAATGTCCTCCTGATGTGTTACCAGTAAAAGAGATTTACAAAATTCACCTGCTGAAAAAAATCCCCAAAACTGTCAAAGAAATGCAGCACTTGGACCGTCAGATTTAGGAGGGCAGATCTAGAAATTGAAATACTGCAGGTGGGTGCAGGTCACATTATGTCAACTATTGGGACTGTAACAGATTGGTTTCAGACCTTTATGTGACACACAGTCAGGCCATGTCCTCTGTGTCTCTGCAGTTTTACAAACACAAAACAAAACATGATAATGCTGCCTGTCCTGCTGATATCAAAGCTATCATTAACTTTTCTGTTTCCTCACCAGAGACTGGCAGCTGGACACACGTGTCAGGATGGCTCAGTGGTCTGAGGTGCCAGACTCAAGATCTTTCCTGCACAAATGGGCCTTGAACATTAAAGACTCATGGTTTCATTATTTCATAGATCAGTGTCACCTATCACTGCTGTGGAGTCTATAATGCGGCCAGGGGTTGATCCTGCAGGTCATCTCTCTCTCTCTCTCTCTCTCTGTTTCCTGAAGGCCTCTCTGCCATTTACTAATTAAAATATATTCATAAAAAACCCAACATGTTTCTTTCATATGAAGATGAAATCTAAAGGCTCTCTGATCATCACATTGAGAAGTTCATCTGGTTTGTGATATTTCTTCATATGATAGTGAGGTAAAATGTGTTCAGTGGGATGTGTGTGTATCCAGCAGGACTGACAGCTTCATGTGGGATTCTCACAGAGATGATTCAAACCTGATCACAGTGATCAGTATGGATATACAGTATGTTTGCTGTCAGTGGAGGAAACTCTCAGACAGGACTAATAGTCATGTTTGGGATGTTCCTGGATTTGAGTTGAATGAGTGTAAATTCTCTCTGATTTTAACACACGTTCACACATCCACCTCTATTCAGACATGGAGTTTACATATTGTTTGGAATTCTAATGTAAATGTCACAGACAGCATTTTTTGTCAACACTTGTTCTTATTATTAATGTTAAAACCCAGAAAGCAGCATATTTGATTGATTGTTGTACCAACCTGAAGATGATCAGTGTTTATAGCTCATAACCTGATCACAGATCAATAATCAGCCATTGGAAGACGCTCTGAAACTTTCTTCTGCAGTCAGAACTCATCCACCTTCAGACTGGACATCTTCTGACTGTAGAACTGGAGCTTTTTATACATCTCACTGCAGCACAATAAAGTCCTCTGTGAGTATTGTGTGTCCCACAGTGTACATGACATCTGAGCAGCAATACTTCCACCTGCTGGAGATTTATTGTTACTACAGCTGTAAAATAAATCTATCAGAACATGAACTCAGTCTGTAGAATCCAGAAGATTAATGACACACTTTGTCCTGCTGTTATGGAATCAAATCCTACTTTAGGTTTTCTATATTTTAAACTAACGAGCACTGTTGGGGATCAAACAGAAAAAGTCAAAGGTATGAAAGAAGATTTTTTTTTCTTTTAATTAAAAGAAACAATGTCACAACAAATAACAATTCACATCATTAGGAAATATAACTCTAAAAAATGTACAAATATAGGCCCTATTTAAGAAAGGTCAACTAAGCATAAGGAGACTGAAGCTTAAACATAAATGAACAGAACATACCTGACTCACAAATGGCACACTGGGGTTTTTAACCAACGGATTAATACTTCTTTAAACTCACGGGACATAAGTGGTTCATTTAACTAGACATAAGTCAGTGAAAAAAACTATCAATCAAACTAAACAGAAGCTGAAAACCTGCTCCCTGCTCTTCCTCCACCAATGCTCTGCTCCACTTCTTCTGGGCTTTCCTCTGCGTATTTAGCTTTCTGCCAGGAACTCAGAACTGAAGGAAATATTTTAGACATCAAATGAAAAATAACATGAAACCAAGTTTCCCGGTTGGGGAGCTACAGAGGATGTTGGAGAATCTCTGTAATCTGCACAACATTAAAATATGACAGTGTTATAGTTGGCTTTGTTTAAAGACAGCATGTATCCTTACTCTGTACTTTTCCACTGAACCTAAGTTTCTGTTTTTCACCTGTCCACTGAGCTCCTGTTACACAGTGTGTGTCCTTGAAGGTCCAGAATTATGAGATAACATTTATAGAACTGGTCTACAGACCAGGAGGAGGATGAAACTGTTCTATCTATTCAGCTACAGTCGGTCTGTTACAGTAGATACACACCCACAATAACACTCACACACATTGTTTAACACATTCTAAGAACAAGTCATGGACAGTGGCTGGCCTGTCCATCACCCTGGTTACTGGCCAGTTATATTCAGTTAACGCCAAGCTGGTGGGTTCATTGAAACCATCCTCTGCTGTTCTAACACACTGTAACACCTGTTTCTGCTGAACAGGGAACTGCAGGGACTTCAGGCGCTCCGTGTACTGCAGTTCTGGAGTTGTGAGTCTTTGACATTGTGTTCTGGTTTGGCTGTCTAAGTCTGGTTTCAGGTTATAGCCCTGAATAACAGCTGTTCCAGACTGAGCAGGCATCAGCCCAGCATCTTTCATCTGGGATGGGTCGACAGCTCCGCCCCCTTTCAGGCAGGTGTTTGCTAGCTTGTCCTGTAGTTCCCTCAGCTGAGACACTTCACTCTTCATTTGCTCTCTTCCAACAACACTTTCTACTTTCTGCCAGAAGGTGGCGTTGAAGTGCAGGTACAGACTCCAATCCAGAGCATTCCAGCGCTTGATTTTCTCTGCAGTGTTTGGTGAGATTTGATGACGAGTTCTATTACTGCGACTGTTGAGTTTAAAGGAAACCACATCCTCCAGGGACCAGCAAAGGACGTGTTTGAGCAGGATCATGGACTCATCAAAGTATTCAGAAACAAGAATAAGATGGAAGTCCCGTTCTATGGCGGCAACAGCCCTTTTGGCTTTGTCCTCGTGGTCGTCAGCATCAGCTGTGACATTGTGGTCAAAGCCAAAGTCAAAGGCCAGATTGTTGTGAGCCAAGAAACTCCACGGTGCTGAATCTTTGTAGTTGTTAGTGTTGTCCAGGAAGTCCTCCAAACTGCGACTATTGGAGAAGGCCGGTATTCCCTTGAAGTAACTAAAGCTGGACTCTATCATGGTCACAGGATGTCTTATGATGGAGAAGTAGAAGGTGTCCTCAGGCATCACTTTAGCCACCTAGAACATAAAACATGAAAGGAGGAGAACTTTCTCAGAGATTTTTTCTCTGTCAATCAATCAGTTTTCATTGTGATACAGAAAAAACTCGTGAGCGTCACCAATCAACCAGCGTGTGTTTGGAGGAACAACCCCCAGGGTCCAAACTAAGAACATTCCCGCTGTGACACAACAGTGCTAACCACTTTACAACGATTCACACATAAACCACAGTGAGCAGCCCCAACCCCTAACCTGTTACTCTAACCCTATAACCCCTGAGCCCTAAATCTAACCCACAAAAACAAAAACAAAAAAACTCACCTCAGCTTTTCTGAACCTCATGTGGTTGCACATGATGTGGAACTCCTTCACTCTGCCGCTGCTGAAGCCTTCTACAAAATGCGATTCAAAGAGTTTGGGGTAAAACAAATGCATTGCTTGGCCGACTGGGAGGGCAAAGGTCAAGTTCCTGCTCTCTCCATAGCGATACAGGATGTTTAACACGGTGCTGCTGGCTGTTTTGTGCGTCTTGAGGAACACAATGTGAGACTGTGGGTGGCAGGTTGCTGTGTTGGGGACATCAGCCACAGAGTTCGGATCAGGTGGAACTCCTCGCCTCGCTGTGTCTGAGTGTCTGAAAAAGTTGAACGCTTTATCAAGTAACTGAAAAGAGTTTCCCCTCATGTTTTTACTGAAGAAACACACTTTGTCATGATTGTCATGATAAAAATAACGTTTGATTTGATTTGAAACTCACTTTCACACACACACACACACACACACACACACACACACACACACACACACAAACAAACACATTACAGGTAAGTCTCACCTGTTGATGACGAAAGTCCGAAGGACGAAGCAGAGAAGGAGCAGAAGGAGCAATCTCCACAGCAATTTACGTCTCTTGCGAGTTCTCACATACCTGTGGTTTACACACACACACACACACACACACAAAACAGTTGAAAATCCAGCTCAGTGACATTACCAACATTCACTTCAGAGCAGGTCCAGGTCTGCCTGTAGGATGTGGAACAGGTCTAGCAGCCAGACTTAGAATCTGGTCTAACTTGTCAGGCTGCTCCTCACAAACACAGACACACACATTCACATACACACCACAGGGTCCAGATCTCTAATGTCGACGGTGGTCTCAGGATAGTTTGGACCTTGTGGATTTCTCAGGTCCATGGCCCCTGTCTCAGGAGTAAAAGCCCTATTTCCTGTTTACCTGGAGGAGAAACCAGAGAAGTTCCTCTGGGGACCCTGACTCTGACTGGTGAAGGTGAATGTCTCATATAGTGAATGAGCTGTCAGAGTCATGTTAGCAGCTGCATCACAACCCAGGGTCCTTTCACAACATCTGCTTTTTAGCACCAGTAAGCAGGTGCTGAGGACACTCTGCCTTTTTGTCAAATCCTAACCTGGATGATTACCAGGTAAGGAACGTTGTCAGGAGCTGTTGATGTCTGCACCACAGGCGTCTAACATCATTTCTAAATGCCTTCAGGAACTTCAAAGTCCTTTGTGTCCACATGGACCAGTCACATCTCACACCAGGTAACAACCAGGAAAATATCACACACTGCTATCTGTAGAAGGCTCTCTGTGCAACACACACCATGGACATCATGTCTTCTCTCCTCTGCCCTCTCCCATAAAACAATAAACTGTTTCTATCCAAGAGCTGTAAGTGAAAGCACTGCAGGGGGTACGTGAGACTTTACAGTAGAATGTTTCTCTGAGGTCATAGAAAATCCAATTTTAAGGAGGTGGAAGCACTTTAAGTACTTTAAGTTGATAATTATTTGCTGTTTCTTAGTTACAGAGTTTAACCAGTCACTGATGCACAGTTTGGCATCTTTTTTATTCACCCAAAATTGCGCTGGTAAGGGGGTACATGGCTGAGAAAATATTCCACAGGGGGTACATCACTGAAAAAAGGTTGAGAACCAAAGCGTCAAACCTTACAACCACTGAATTTACAGCTTTTGCACACATGTCCAACTCGGCAAAATGTATAATCACCTTTTGTCTAACTTTTATGGTATTTGTATCATAAATCTTTTTCCTCTATTTGTTATTCTTTGTTAATATTCCGACCTCCTGGTTTACCTGTCTGCCCTTTTTCTACTTCCATTGTGTTTGATTTCGCTGCCAGAAAAGAGCTGCCAAACTGCTTTCATTTGTGTTCAAACGATGACAATGAATCTCTCTTGGCTCATGCACTCAGTCAGTCAGACGGTCAACAGCTGGAAGAGATGATGAGGACGTTTGTTATCATTTTGGCTTGGTGTCAGTGTGTGACATCTTTGTGCCATGTGTCCACGCTGTGTGTGGTGGAAACGATGCCTGCTGGTTCATCTGGTAGTATCATAAAAGAAAATACAGCTACAGCCACAATGTGATAAACCTTCTTATTTAATCTTATTTCTTATTTATATATATTTTTGGGGGGGAGAAATTTGGCATTTATTAGTTAGTTTATGGTTTGCATGTTGCATGGAGCTTACATGTTCTCCCTGTACTTCTGCTGCCCTGTGATGGACTGGCAACCTGTCCAGGGTGTATCCCGGCCCACGCCCATAACATTGGCTGGCATTTGAAAAGAAGCTAACACAGGAGCTCTTTCAGATGCTGTTAATATTTGTGAAGCAGCGTCCTGAATCAGCTGACGGCTTTTCAGAGATCTGTTCGTACATCCTGAGAGTAGTGAACTACAGCCGTCCTGCTCGGAGGTAACAAATGCCTGCACTAGTCTTACTGCATTCCCATGACGATGGATGTTTCTGATTTTTGAAATAGTTCACAGGTGAGAGAAGAACGCCTCGGGCTTGTTTTATGTGAGGGGGGAAAAAGACATGCTCTGGTCAAAAATGACTCCAAGGTCCCTAACAGTGTAAGGGGAGGCCAAGGTAACGCTATCTATAACGATAACACGATCAGATCAGACTTATCTGAGGTACAACAACTTCAGTTTTTTTAGAATTTAGAAGTAAACAATTCCAGGTCCTCCGAGCCCTTTATGCCTTTAAGACATGTCTGAAGTCTGACTGCCTGATTAGCTTCGTTGATATGAACAGATGGGGATCATCGTTGAAACCATGAAAATTGATGTGGTGCTTCCTGATAATATTCCCTAAAGGATGCATACAGAGCGTGAAAAGAAGTAGTACCTCTATAGAACTTTGTTTTTGCATATTGGAAGAATCCAATCCATCCATCTGATAAATATGATTTTGTTCCTTTAATCCAAATTTCCGACTCCAGACCGTGTAACATATTATGGTCAGTGTCGGAAAATGCAGTTCTCAGCTCTAACAGGATGAGTATGGAGGCCAATCTGTTGTCTGAATCCATTCAAATATGGGGAACCTTTAGCAGCACTATGCTGTACTCTAATTTCTGTCCCTTCGTCCACCTCCACTCTGTCGGACTGTTCTTCGTAACTTTCCAGCACTCTGTATAATCGCCCGTATCATCTCCGCCCCAGAAAACACACCTGCCTTCTGAACCGGATCTTGTTCTTTGCCTGCTCTTTGCCTGTATTTGTCTCCACTGCTTCTGGTCATTTGCTTGGAAAAATCTGGACTTCTCTGGGTCAGGTGGTAAAGAGCTGGAATGAGATGTGTTTACCTGCTTGCTGCCACAAAGTGTCTCAGGCAAGTGGAAGCCCAATTTCTGCATTTCCCCATCATCTGTGGCACGGCTGCTTGTCAGAGAGTATAAATGTATCCTGTGTATTTTATTTTGGTCCCTGATTCAGTGCTGTGCTGCAAATGCGTCCTGAGCTGGACACATTAGAGTGAGCAGCTCTACTCCACCTCATGAGCTCAGTCGCTCCACTCATCACCCCCCTAACCAGTATATCCAGTCCCCACTTACACCTCATGAACTCAGTCAGTGCCCCCGAGCGAAAACAAAGATCCTGCCTGGCTACAGTACGAGCTGCTGGATGATAGTCAGTGTTTTCACCAGCTTTGCATACCAATCCATGCCCACACATCCTTTTACACGAAGCACAACATCAATGAAATTATAGAACCAACAGATATTTACAAGGATTTAGTGCTTGAATTGCAGGCGAGGGGATGCGAGGTGTGCGGACTACTGGGTGCAATGTTTGTTATGTAACCCTAACCCTAACCACTGAAGGCAGGAAGGACCTGTCGTAGCGTTCCTTCACACACTTTGGGTGGAGCGGCCTCTGACTGAAGGAGTTCCCCTGTGCTGTCAGAGTGCCCCGCAGGGGGTGACTGTTGTTAGACGACATGGATGAGAGGACCGCAATTCTAAGAACTGTAGAAAACATCACACCTGTTACATCGATTCAGAAGCTTTTTTCAGCTCTCGTGGCCTCCACCAGAGGATGGAAAGAAAGAAAGACATATCTGAGGCCTTCTCCTCTGTTGAGGGATGATTAGTTTACTTTGATTCATTGACAGTGTGGATAATGTTCGTTCATAAGTCCAGCCACATGTGAGTTCCCATAACCAGTTTCATTAAAAAGGACTGTGATTTTCAGTCTTCCCATGTGATGGTGGTATAGATGTCAAGCATAGCTGCCTTCCAAGCAGTTGACCCGGGTTCAATTCCAGGCCCTCGTAGTTTTACTTTTGTTATCCTTCCTGAAATTTGAGGTATTATCCAAAAAAAAACTGACTCTAACACCAGAGGAAGGTTAGTCTTTTCTTTGCGTTATTCACCTTCAATAGCTCAGTTGGTAGAGCGGAGGACTGTAGAGGCTGACAGTTGACATCCTGAGGTCGCTGGTACAAATCCGGCTCAAAGGACATAATTTTCTTCATCGGCCTAATCCTACAGGCGGGGGGGTGGACAGACTGGTCGTCTGGTGTGGTCAGAACCACCTGGAGCCAAATCTGAAGACTGTGCAGATGACAATGGATTTCAGGAGGACAGCAAGTTGTTCCTGCTCTTATTTCTTGGGAAAAGGTCATCCTGCATTCAAACCCCAGCAGTGCTTCACTCTCAGAATAAAGATCAGAATGATCTTTATTCAAGCATTCTTTATTGACAAGAAAGATCCAACATTCACTCTCAGTGGAAAGTGACATTCTGCATGTTTTTCTGATAATCAATGCTGATGAAGTTAAACTCATGATGAGACATTCAGTGTGTTAGAATAGCAGAGGATGGTTTCGATCCATCGACCTCTGGGTTATGGGCCCAGCACGCTTCCGCTGCGCCACTCTGCTCATAGCTAAGTGTTAAATCTTCTTTAATACCTTTGTCCTTTTCTGTTTGATCCCCAACAGTGCTTATCAGTTCAATATATAGAAAACCTAAAGTAGGATTTGATTCCATAACAGCAGGACAAAGTGTGTTATTCATCTTCTGGATTCTACAGACTGAGTTCACAGAATTTTTTTTGCTACACTCTGGTGCAAAGTTTATGAAGTTCATTCCAGGAGTAATCCACAGACAGCCAGATGCTCCAGCTGAGGCTTGAACTCACAACCTCAGCATCTTTCTGAAGGTTCCTGTCCACCATCCTTTCAGCCAAACACACTGGCTCATTGCCCCACAGAGACTTAATGACCAGCAGCTGTAGTTACACTATTTAAACCTCAGCTAGTTTCATGTTGGTTCATACTGATGTTAAGATATTTGACTCTAGCAGTCATTGTTGGTCGATGTATGCTGGATAAGAGAAAGTAGATGAAACACAGCACGTCTCTCAGTGGGCTCCAAAAGACCACTGAGCCATCCTGACATGTGTGTCCAGCTGCCAGTCTCTGATGAGGAACTGCAAAAAATCCTCCAAAAAATTGACAAAAAACACAGACTGTTATGTGTATTTCCTTCTTCAAATCTTTATTTTGGTCATTTAATATGTTTTGCTGCGTTTCAACTCCTACAGTTGTGCACTTCCGAGAGACTCTGTGGCGCAATGGTAGCGCGCATGGAACCCTGCTGGCATGCCCTTATGCAGATGTGAATGGAATTTTAGTCCTTTAATCATCTGCTCATCTGCATAGCAGTGAAAATCAGCTGACTGATTCTGACAATGGGACATTAAACTGGCCTAATGGAGAAGGCGTCTGACTTCGGATCAGAAGACTGAGGGTTTGAGTCCCTTCGTGGTTGGGCAGTTATGTATTACAGGTTATACCATATTTAATGGTTCTGGTGAAACCAAAGTAGAGGAAAAGGGCAGTGCAACTGGCAGTAATCAGCTTAAAAACGAAGAACGCTCCGGGGTGGGCTCGAACCACCATCCTTTCAGTTAACAGCCGAATGCGCTGACCGATTGCGCCACAGAGACACATTGACTTCTCCATGTTCCAGTCTGCTGTTCCAGCTAGAATTATCCTAAATGTTGATTGAGCCAACGACTGTCTGCTGTTCTGGAACCGGATACTCAGAGTTCAAATCCTGGACAAGCCCAGCTGTTGCCTTGCAGTCATCAGGGGAGCTAACTCTTATTATATGGAGCTGTGTGAGGTTGGCTGGTTGTGTTATTTGTAGTATCTTGTAAAGTGAAGCAACAGTAACACAACGTGCAGCTTGTGTAGAAACACATCTGGTTTGTGATATTTCTTCATATGATAGTGAGGTAAAATGTGTTCAGTGGGATGTGTGTGTATCCAGCAGGACTGACAGCTTCATGTGGGATTCTCACAGAGATGATTCAAACCTGATCACAGTGATCAGTATGGATATACAGTATGTTTGCTGTCAGTGGAGGAAACTCTCAGACAGGACTAATAGTCATGTTTGGGATGTTCCTGGATTTGAGTTGAATGAGTGTAAATTCTCTCTGATTTTAACACACGTTCACACATCCACCTCTATTCAGACATGGAGTTTACATATTGTTTGGAATTGGTTTGTAATGAAGATGATCAGTGTTTATAGCTCATAACCTGATCACAGATCAATAATCAGCCATTGGAAGATGTTCTGAAACTTTCTTCTGCAGTCAGAACTCATCCACCTTCAGACTGGACATCTTCTGACTGTAGAACTGGAGCTTTTTATACATCTCACTGCAGCACAATAAAGTCCTCTGTGAGTATTGTGTGTCCAACAGTGTACATGACATCTGAGCAGCAATACTTCCACCTGCTGGAGATTTATTGTTACTACAGCTGTAAAATAAATCTATCAGAACATGAACTCAGTCTGTAGAATCCAGAAGATTAATGACACACTTTGTCCTGCTGTTATGGAATCAAATCCTACTTTAGGTTTTCTATATATTAAACTAATGAGCACAGTTGGGGATCAAACAGAAAAGGACAGAGGTATGAAAGAAGATTTTGTTTTCTTTTAATTAACAGAAACAATGTCACAACAAATAAAAATTTACATCATTAGGAAATATAACTCTAAACTCTATTTAAGAAAGGTCAACTAAGCATAAGGAGACTGAAGCTTAAACATAAATGAACAGAACATACCTGACTCAAAATGGCACACTGGGGTTTTTAACCAATGAACTAATACTTCTTTAAACTCACGGGACAAGAGTGTTTCATTTAACTCGACATAAGTCAGTGAAAAAAACTATCGATCAAACTAAACAGAAGCTGAAAACCTGCTCCCTGCTCTTCCTCCACCAATGCTCTGCTCCACTTCTTCTGGGCCTTCCTCTCCATATTTAGCTTCCTGCCAGGAACTCAGAACTGAAGGAAATATTTCAGACATCAAATGAAAAATAACATGAAACCAAGTTTCCCGGTTGGGGAGCTACAGAGGATGTTGGAGAATCTCTGTAATCTGCACAACATTAAAATCTGACAGTGTTACAGTTGGCTTTGTTTAAAGACAGCATGTATCCGTACTCTGTACTTTTCCACTGAACCTAAGTTTCTGTTTTTCACCTGTCCACTGAGCTCCTGTTACACAGTGTGTGTCCTTGAAGGTCCAGAATTATAAGATAACATTTATAGAACTGGTCTACAGACCCAGGTAGGTTTGGAGGTCTACCAGGTCCAATTCTCTCCAGATGTCCCCAAACACATGGTTTGTCATCTCCAGTATAATTCCCTCAATGAACTCTGGGAAAAAGAGTTGGAAGCTGTGCTGGGAGCTTTGCTGTGTGTGGTTGTTGTGGCCGAGTGGTTAAGGCGATGGAATAGAAATCCGTTGGGGTTTCCCCGCGCAGGTTCAAATCCTGCCAACAACGGTTAGATGTTTTCATGGACCCAGTTTCACATGTTCCCAAGCATATTTGAGAATCTCTGTAATCTGCACAGCCTTAAAATATGACACAGCTGAGTGCTGTTGTTCGGACTCATCTAAAAGGATGAGAGCACTCACTGGTGATCAGTTACCAGCTTACCAGCTACCAGCAGGCATAGGGGCACACCTTTAGTTCCACTTCCAGATCATGGAAGCGATAATGAGAAGTCATTTCAGCTGTGTGCTTACCAACAGTGCAGAGAATAGATGATCTGACCCTGAAGTGATTTGAACACGCAACCTTCTGATCTGGAGTCAGACGCGCTACCATTGAAAGCGCACATCGCTCTGCAGCTCTCAACAGCGGGTGCTGCCGTGAGCCCCGTCCCAAAGCCCTCACCTATTCAATCTATTTATGAAACATTTCAGAAGCCAAGCAGGCTCATGTAGTTTTCTTGCGGCTCATGTAGTTGTTGTGGCTGAGTGGTTAAGGCGATGGACTCGAAATCCATTGCGGTTTCCCCGCGCAGGTTCAAATCCTGTCAACAACGTTTAGTTGTTTTCAAGGAGCAAGTTTCCCATGTTCACCATCCACTTATCCAAAGTCCCACAGTGAAGGCTTCAAATGCACATCTCTCACAGTGTTATCATGCCAAGAGAAAGAACTGACTGATTCTGACAATGGGACATCACCATGGCCCAGTGACCACGTGGCCTAATGGACAAGGCGTCTGACTTCGGATCAGAAGACTGAGGGTTCGAGTCCCTTCGTGGTTGGGAATTATGTAAGTTATACCATATTTAATGGCTCTGGTGAAACCAAAGTAGAGGAAAGGGGCAGTGCAACTTTCATAACATCAACGTGTCGTGGCAGTGATCAGCAAGTTGATCAATGTAGATGGTGCCGAAAGGAGCACATCATCTGCAAAATCCTCCAGATACTGACCTGGAACCCCTCCTCACCACGGCTCTCAAAATAATTGTAATAAGAGTTTGGTCTAGACCTGCTCTATATGTACTTGACGTAACTTCATTATGACGTTTTGACGTGAGTTTAAAAAAAGAGGCCGAAACATTAGGAGTTTGCCTTTAAGTGGACTTCAATGGCTGCTGTTTTGTCATCACATGTACACTTGTGTTCACTTTGGTAATTTGGTAGGATGACTACACAGGATAAATTGCTCCAAGCTGAGTGGATAGTTGAGAGATCAGGGTGTTGCACAAGATAAGTACTTCCTGTGCTTCATTATCAACACTGAAGATGACGGGGATTGAACGCAGGGCCTCATACAGGCAAAGCATGCACTCTACCACTGAGCTACATCCCCTGCATGCTGCACAATGCCAGCTGGACACTAATCACTAAACTGTTACAAAGGCAATGATCTATCTGCAGTCTTTGCTCTGATCATTGTAACTTTGTGTTATTGTTGTATCTGATAAGTTAAGCTGTACTTCTAATGACCACCAGGGGGCAGTTCCACTGGTTGGAAAAAGACTTCAGACTGCATTGAAGTCTATGGAGGGTTAGGGACCAAGTTTCACATGTTCCCAAGCATATTTGAGACTCTCCACAGCCTTAAAATATGACACAGCTGAGTGTTTCTTTTTTTGTGGATGATGTCACAGTACTCACAGAATGAAACTCCTCCTTTGAAGCTGCTTTGAAGCATTTCCAAAATCACATGTGATTCAGATGTAAACACAAAGGCTGCTCCACTGTCACCATTCAGAACAGCTGAGAAGCTGATTGATCATTCATTGACTGATGCTCTCCAACACTCTGATCCCTCACTTACCGCTCCACTGGAGCCTGTGACATGTCCCTCCTGACAATGTGCTTCTTTATCAACAATGGAGATGCCGGGGATTGAACGCGGGGCCTCATACATGCAAAGCATGCGCTCTACCACTGAGCTACATCCCCTGCGTGGTGTGTTAGCTTTAGCAGTTTTAGCAGCGTTAGCTAACCAGACAGCTTCTGAGCTCCTGCGACAGCTAAAACACCAATTTCCCTTCTCCGCAGCACAGCATGAGCCACAAAGTTACTGTTGCTTCACTTTACAAGACACTACAAATAACGTGGGTTCGAATCCCATCCTCGTCGGTGTTAAGCTGGCTTTAGTCTGTCTGAGTTGTACCCTGCTGTTGAGCGAAATGAAATTTTAACAGGAGACAAACTTTGTTAAGAGTCATGATGGTCACGACACTTCAGAAACTGCATGCACTCATTCAACTGAAGCGAACGTGAGAGTGTGACGTATCCATCTGTGTCACGTGGGGCATCAATGAAAGACAGGAAATGCCTTTGATCTCCAGTGATGTCACACAGTCTCGTTGTGGAGTTATTAGTTGTTGATTCTGCAAAAATGGTCCAGTGCAGTGAAATGGTCCATAGAAGTCTAATATCACCGAAACATGTTAACCAGACAGTGTTCAAGGATTTGAGGTTTAAACCACTAAAATCTCATTATTAACTAAAGCTGTGTCTGTTATATCTATAACATTTAACATTAAGCTCAAGGCGCTGCTGGGATTTGAACCCAGGATCTCCTGTTTACAAGACAGGCGCTTTGACCAGCTAAGCCACAGCACCACTCTGAAGTACATGTACATGTATATACAGAGGTAATATACATGGTAATGGAAGTGTAATGTGTATACTGCAGCTGAGGTTGATGGTAAAGTGGTTTGTTTTAATGTAGGAGTGCAGCGTTTGGATGCTCCAATCAGTCCGAGAAGGGTTTCCACATGTATGGATTCCCCAAGAACCATGAGGGCTGGAAAACGTGGTGTGTGTGATTGTGTGTGTGTGTATACAGATACGAATGCTAATAAAGATAAGTATATGTACCGCAAAGGGCCTCTGATATAATACAGAGATTGTCAATTGAGATTGAGGTAGTGATTTAATCATTTTACTCCTGGAGATACTTTCACTATATATAATCACACTGTGCAAATAAAGATCAGTATATGCATCACGGTACCACTTTGGGTTCATTTGGAGAACATGTGCTGAAGGCTGGGGGATTAGCTCAAGTGGTAGAGCGCTTGCTTAGCATGTGAGAGGTAGTGGGATCGATGCCCACATTCTCCACAAGACTTTAGCTCTTTGTTGGAGATACAGCAACAAGTGAACTAAACACAGCAGGTTCCTGGGTGGGCTTTGGAGCCTTTTGGTAAACAGAAGCAGGGTTAGGGTTAGTCAGGAGCAGAACAGTACACATAACTGGGGAAAGCGATAAATGACATTCTCCATGTTTTCCTGTTAATCAGTGCTGCTGAAAAACTGCTGACATTTTCCAGTTTAAGTTATCACTCATGGTGGGACAGTAAAGGAATCTTTAGTGTGTATAAATAGCAGAGGATGGTTTCGATCCATTGACCTCTGGGCCCAGCATGCTTCCGCCTCTTCTTCAGTCTCTTCTGGATCCATGGGTTGAAAATCCTCTGTGCTGTGCTGGGACCCAGCTGATGTTGGTTGGTTAGATGTAAAGATGGTAAAGATTTATGTTGCATTGGCCAGGAATTGAACCCAGGGCTCACACCTGGGAGGTGAGCAGTTTACAGATGGACGATTTCAATAATGAACCACTACAGTCCTCCGCTCGACCAACTGAGCTATCGAAGGGACAACACTCTCCAAGTTGGTGCTGTGACTTATGTACTGTCCAACCTACAGACACAGGTAGATGAAGAGTCCTACATTAACACAATACAAAAATCCCAGCAGTGCTTCAGTGTTGTATAGATAATAGCTGAAACCTTCCCTGCCTGGATAGGAAGTTTCTAGAAGTGTGAGTGAAGTCCAAGTGAAGCTGCTGCTGGCTATCAGGAGGTATTTAGAAGTAAAATGTCCCCTTAAAAGAGCAATTTTTAAATAGTAATTGTGATCCACACAGAGGAAGGCAGAGAGCATCCTAAAATACTCTGATCGTCCACTTCATACCATCCTAGTGGATCAGAGATCAATAATCAGCCATTGGTGGTTTTTTCTGCTGCTCTTATTTCATTTCTTGTGGTTGTCCTGCAGAGTTCAGCAGATGGAAATTTGGTGATTGCCCTTTTTTAACAGGAGACAAACTTTAGTCAGAGTCATGATCGTCAGAGGCCAACCCAGGGCCTCATACATGCAAAGCATGTACTCTACCACTGAGCTACATCCCCTGCGTGGTGTGCCACCTTTAGCAGTTTTAGCAGCTTTAGCTGTACTGTACAGCTTTAGCTGTGCTGTACCTATGATACTTACATTGAGGTAACTCATCTGCACATGTGAGCCATGAAAGCCAGCCCGTACTTTGTGCTTGTGCTTGTGCTTACTTTGTACTTTGTATGTGAATTCATGCATGTGAGTGGCATTTGACACTCAGGTCAGAGTGGGCCGTACAAACATAGACATCACATTTGCAGCATCTCAGGCTTGTTTTGTTGTCTCTTTTCAGACCCAGATAGGCTTGGAGGTCTACCAGGTCCAACTCTCCAGATGAAACTGCAGAGAAACTGGCAGTACTGATGCTGAGCTGCTTAAAGTGTCTGTCTTGTAAACAGAAAATCCTGCATCCAAACCCCAGACGTGCTTCACTCTCAGTGCAGTTCCTGCTCATCACTTCCTGTATTACAGCTTTTGCTTGCAGTTTCTGGACAAAGCAAAGTGGTTGTTGCTGTGTTGAGCAGATGGAAATTTGGTGATTGACCGCTTTTCATAGGAGACAAACTTTGGGAAGAGTCATGATGGTCAGGAACTGATATTAGTGACATAATACCAAGGGCTCGTCTGGGAGTTGAACCCAGGCCCTCTCACACCCGAAGCGAGAATCATACCCCTAGAGCAACAAGCCTTTTACAACAGGATAATTTACGGTTCGATTCCCGGTCAGGGAATCAATGTCAATGTCCAATGTCCTGCTGCACCACAGAGTATGTGAGCGTTTACCAAAAGTGCTGATGAGCTGACCCTGACGTGAGTTGAACACGCAACCTTCTGATCTGGAGTCAGACGCGCTACCATTGCACCACAGAGTCTCTCTGAAGTGCACAACTGTAGGAGTTGAAACGCATCAAAACATATTAAATGACCATTACCAGAAATTAAAATGTCTAACATCGATAAAACCGTAGCAGCACAAATAAGAATTTTTACAGCGCAAACAAACGGTACCATTTCGCGTCCATTCGGAGATTACAAACAAAGCCCGGCTCTGTTGAGCTTCCTTCATAAGATCCTCCTCTGCTCTCATCGTAAAAATCTTTCTGTCTACGCAACAACCATTAAATTACTATTTCTCTTCAGTTGAGCAGGAACTCCACTGAAAGTGAAGCACTGCTGGGGTTTGAATGCAGGATTGGTTTTTCTGTCATTTCTTGTGGTTGTCCTGCAGATTTGGTTCTCTGACTTTACTATAAATGTTACCAAAAGTGCAAGTGACCTGTGGCTTAGCTGGTCAAAGCACCTGTCTAGTAAACAGGCGATCCTGGGTTCAAATCCCAGCAGCACCTATTTTAAGATTGTTGAGATAAACTCATGTAACTTCTTCTGCAGGAGTTCCATTAAAACTCTCTGACCAATCAGGTAACTCCAGAGTCTTAATGTCTCCCTTCGGAACATCCTGACGTTTTGTGGAAGAGATGGATGTGGGAGGCCGGTTAGCTCAGCTGGTTAGAGCGTGGTGCTAATAACACCAAGGTCATGGGTTCAATCCCCATACTGGCCACAAGCAGCATCTCAGAACTTGGTGTTGTTCTCTCCATATACTTCAATGCAGCCTATAGTCTTTTTCCAACCAGTGGAACTGCCCCCTGGTGGTCATTAGAAGTACTTAACTTAACTTATCAGATACAACAATAACACAAAGTTACAATGATCAGAGCAAAGACTGCAGATCGATCATTTCCTTAGTAACAGTTTAGTGATTAGTTTCCAGCGGGCATTGTTCACCATGCAGGGGATGTAGCTCAGTGGTAGAGTGCATGCTTTGCATGTATGAGGCCCTGCGTTCAATCCCCGCCATCTTCAGCGTTGATAATGAAGCACAGGAAGTACTTATCTTGTGCAACACCCTGATCTCTCAACTATCCACTCAACTTGGAGCAATTTATCCTGTGTAGTCATCCTAACAAATTACCAAAGTGAACACAAGTGTACATGTGATGAAAAAACAGCAGCCATTGAAGTCCACTTAAAGGCAAACTCCGAATGTTTTGGCCTCTTTTTTTAAACTCACGTCAAAACATCATAATGAAGTTACGTCAAGTACATATAGAGCAGGTCTAGACCAAACTCTTATTAAAATTATTTTGACTTTTATTTTGAGAGCAGGAATAAGGATATCCAATCATCTCATCTGCCACACCATACAGGGAATGTAGCTCAGTGCTAGAATGTGTGCTTTCCATGTATGAGTCCTTTGGTGCAATCCCCAGCATTGCTAAACAAGCACAGGAAGTACTTATTTGCACTAATATGACATGGGTGTCATTCCCATTCTGAAGTGTCCAAGGTGCCTGATTAAGGCTCCACTCTCTTCGGAGGTGTGGGTTTGAATCCCACCACTGCCAGTTGCCTCCACTCCTCTGGATCCTGCATTCAACATCAGTTGAGTGTGACGACTGAGTTCTCAGTTTAACACATGATGGATTCTAGGTCTCCCACATGAATACCTTTTATACCATGCATGCTGAAATGAGAGATAAAAAGCTTGTAGGAAATGCCACAGTTTCTACTAACAGTTGATTGAGGAATCAGAGGAATTCAAAACTGAATCACATCAGTGGAGGTGCGGTGATTTTCTGTTTGCAGAAACAGGCCCTGTGAGCAGCTAAGCCACAGAACATCTTTATGACATTCTACAGCTACGATCAAAAGGCTTGTTGGGGAACTCCTTTCACTGTTCCACTCAAGTCCACAGCACTCTGCTCAGTTTTTTAGCTTTCAGCTGATCAGTATATGTGGATGGACCTGGTATCTGCTATATGGAGCTTTGCTTGGTTTTCATAGCTGCCTTCCAAGCAGTTGACCTGGGTTTGATTCTCGGCCATTGCAGTTCAACTGTGTGTCTACAATTTAACTTTGTGTTTTTCATGTTTGTTTTCCTTCCAGAAATCCTGAAATCCTGAAATATTGTAGATCTCAGGCCGATGGTGCCAAAGTCCTCCAGCTACAGACCTGTAACCCGTCCTCACCACAGCTGTATATCTGTTACACCCTGTAGTTGTCTCGGGGAAAGGGAAGCTTATTGTCATATAGTGATGGGATGGCTCCATACTCCAGAACATCCCTGTGAACCCGGTCATACACCTTCTCCAAATCAAATCTTGGGGTTCCACATGTCCACTATAATTCCAGTGGATAAGACAAAGCACGTCTCTGGGTGGACTCAAACCATCATCCTTTCAGTTAACAGCCAAACGCGCTGACCAATCGCCCCACAGAGACATGTTGTACATGTACATGTACATGTTGTAGCCTGCTGTTCCAACTACACACAGCAACAAGTGAACTAAACACAGCAGGTCTCTGGTGGGCTTCACAGCCTTTCAGTAAACAGCTGATCACATTGATCATTGTGTCACAGAGTGGAGCCGCCCCCTGGTGGTCATTAGATAGACTGCAGGTGGAAGTCTCAGTACTTTTTAACCAGCACATCCACTTTTATAGAAAGTTTCTGGTCCTTAACTTATCAGATACAACAATAACATAAAGTTACAATGATCAGTCCAGGGACACTTCTGTGCGTCTTTGTGCACATACGCTCAACCATTTGAAGCAAACATGAACAAGAATGTGACATATGCATCTGTGTAGCATTGGAGATCAATGACAGACAGGAAATGCCTTTGATGTCTTTCAATTACTATTGTAACGATGTCATCTTCACATATAACGAACTTTGGATAGTGAACAGCTAGCTGTTGCTAAAACACCATTAGCAGAGGATGGCTTCGATCCATCGACCTCTGGGTTATGGGCCCAGCACGCTTCCGCTGCGCCACTCTGCTCATAGCTAGCTGAGCTGCAGCATATAAACTCGAATCCCATCTCTGTGGAATCTGCGTAGGAATGCCATTCCTTCCTTTCTTCAATCACTGTGACGCAGATTTTTTCAGAACAACATCAACAACGAATAACTCCACAACGAGACTGTGTGACGTCACTGGAGATCAAAGGCATTTCCTGCCTTTCATTGATGCCCCACGCGATGGATACGTCACACTCTCATGTTCGCTTCAAATGAATGAGTGCATGCAGTTTCTGTAGTGTAGTGACCATCATGACTCTTACCAAAGTTTGTCTCCTGTTAAAAAAGGGCAATCACCACATTTCAATCTGCTCAACAGCAGGGTACAACTCAGACAGACTAAAGCCAGCTGAACACCGACGAGGATGGGATTCGAACCCACGCGTGCAGAGCACAATGGATTAGCAGTCCAGCGCCTTCACCACTCGGCCACCTCGTCATGAACCCAAAGGTACATGTGATGACAAAAAAACAGCCATTGGGAAGAAGCTGCAGCACCTGAACAGGGACTTGAACCCTGGATCCTCAGATTAAAAGTCTGATGCTCTTCAATAAGATCTGACTTCATTTTCCAAGCTGCCCCCTCGTGGTCATTTGATACACTGCAGGTGGAAATCTCAGTACTTTTTAACTGAGATTTAAAATTATACAAAACTCCAGAGGACATTGCCCAGAGGTCGATGGATCGAAACCATCCTCTGCTGTTTATACACACTGGATGTCCCATCATGAGACATGAGTTTATCAGCAGCACTGATTAACAGGAAAACACAGAGAATGTTGTCTATCATATCTATAATACTGAGAGTTGAGCAGCAGAGTGCTGCAGTGGCACTTCTGTTGTTGGCTACAAGACATCCTGCAGTGCTTCACTCTCAGTGGAGTTCCTGCTCATCACTTCCTTTATTACAGCTTTGTTCAGCAGAAGGAAATTTGGTGATTAACCGCTTTTCACGCTCAGAAAACTTTAGTAAGACTAATGACAGCCCGTCAGAAAGTTGTGTCCAAATGTTTGGACAATGATTTTAGTTTTTTTCTACACAAGAGTTTAGTTCTTTGGAGATATGGCAATAATAACTTCCTGTATTACAGCTTTTCCTTGCAGTCTCTGGACTAGAGAAACAGTAGTTTAGAGTAAGAGTCATGATGGTCAGGCCATCATAGCCATATCTGAGGCTCTAACTCAGACAGCTACAGTTATTCCTTTCTACATAAATGCTTCTCTTTGGGATTGTCCTGCTCAGAAATTCAGTAAAAATTATGATGATTTACACAATAACACAATAACAGTCTTGCTTCTGTTTACCAAAAGCCTCCAAAGTCCACCCTGTATGCTGTATCTCCAACAAAGAGCTAAAGTCTTGTGGAGAAATCAGTTGAAACAACACTACCCTAATCACTAATCACCAGAGTGGTATTTGAACCCTCAATTCCAGAGGAGACTGTCACCTGAACACAGCACCTTCAAAAGTCCACAGCACTCTGCTCAGCTTTTTTAGTTTTTTGTGTTTTATTTTGTGTATTTCTACTTTTCGTGCGCCTCATGTAGTTGTTGTGGCCGAGTGGTTAAGGCGATGGACTCGAAATCCTTTGGGGTTTCCCCGCACAGGTTCAAATCCTGTCAACAACGGTTGGTTGTTTTCAAGGAGCAAGTTTCCCACTTAGAGAGCTACAGACCATGTTGGAGAATGTCTGTAATTGGCACGGCATTAAAATATGGGAGAGCTGAGTGATGTTGTTAGGACTCATCTAAGAGGATCAGAGCACTAACTGGTGCTCAGTTTTCATTATCAAGGTCGATGATAGCGACACACTTTTAGTTCCACTTTCGGGGGAGAACTGCAACACTGCAACAGTGTTTCTGCAAACAATGCGAGAGAGGAAGCCTGACAAAAAATTTCAGATCATGGAAATTGATATAGACGATATAATGTATCATTATATAACTTTAATTCCCTCCCTGACATTGTCTCACAATGAAGAATACATGGAAATCACTTAGATTAGGGCAGGGGTCGGCAACCTGTGGCCACATGGGCCCTTTCAGCCCCCTGCTGTGGCTCCAGAGGAAAAGCTTATTTTGGAAAAAAATACAAATAAAAATAACAATTAATGGTCAATTAATCTTTATCAAACTTGATTTACGAAGTTTGATTTATTCTTCTTGATTCTTTTTTTGTCACCTGTGAAAAGTGGTCACCAAATTTCCTTCTGCTAAACACAAAATTAAAATGCATTTAAAATGTTCTGAGGGGGAGAACTTTTCAGTCATCAAAAATATCACACACTACAACATTCAGTGTCCACACACTCCCTGATGGTCTAGTGGCTAGGATTCGGCGCTCTCACCGCCGCGGCCCGGGTTCGATTCCCGGTCAGGGAAAATATTTTTAACAGATATTGATAACGGTATCGGGGAAAAATTTCATATCGGTGCATCAGTAGTTTGAAGGTTTGAAGTCTTCTGTGTGACAGGCAGAGATACTGTCCACTATATTAACGAGGAGCAGGAAAGAGAAACATCATGTGGTGTGTGACTTCACTTCCTCTGTGGAAAAACAAACAGAGAATGAAGTTCTCTAATGTTTCGGCCTCTTTTTTTAACTCACGTCAAAACTTCACAATGAAGTTACGGTCTAGTACATAATTTGATTAAAATAACAAGTGTCCTGAAAACCACAGTCTTCAGATTTAGCTCCAGGTGGTTCTGACCAAACCAGACGACCAGTCTGTCCACCTGCTGTCTGTAGGCAGACTCATCACTGTGCTGGATGAGGCCGATGAAGAAAATGGTCTCGTTGTAGCCAGATTTGAACCAGTGACCTAAGGATTTCAATGATGAACCAGTGGTGAATCAGTGGTGTGTCTACAATTTAACTTTGTGTTTTTCATGTTTGTTTTCCTTCCAGAAATCCTGAAATCCTGTAGATCTCAGGCCGATAGTGTCAAAATCCTCCAGCTACAGACCTGTAACCCGTCCTCACCACAGCTGTACATCTGTTACACCCTGTAGTTGTCTCGGGGAAAGGGAAGCTTATTGTCATATAGTGATGGGATGGCTCCATACTCCAGAACATCCCTGTGAACCCGGTCATACACCTTCTCCAGATCAAATCTTGGGGTTCCACATGTCCACTATAATTCCAGTGGATAAGACAAACCACTTCCATGGGTGGACTCAAACCATCATCCTTTCAGTTAACAGCCGAACACGCTGACCGATCGCCCCACAGAGACATGTTGTTGCAGCCTGCTGTTCCAACTACACACAGCAACAAGTGAACTAAACACAGCAGGTCCCTGGTGGGCTTCACAGCCTTTCAGTAAACAGCTGATCACATTGATCATTGTGTCACAGAGTGGAGCCGCCCCCTGGTGGTCATTAGATAGACTGCAGGTGGATGTCTCAGTACTTTTTAACCTGCTAATACACTTCTATAGAAAGTTTATGGTCCTTAACTTATCAGATACAACAATAACACAAAGTTACAATGATCAGTTCAGGGACACTTCTGTGCGTCTTTGTGCGCATGCGCTCAACCATTTGAAGCGAACATGAACGAGAGTGTGACGTATGCATCTGTGTAGCTTTGGAGATCAATGAAAGACAGGAAATGCCTATTGTAATGATGTCATCTTCACATGTAACAAGCTTTGGATAGTGAACAGCTAGCTGTTGCTAAAACACCATTAGCAGAGGATGGTTTCGATCCATCGACCGCTGGGTTATGGGCCCAGCACGCTTTCGCTGCGCCACTCTGCACATAGCTAGTTGAGCTGCAGCATTAAAAATCGAATCCCATCTCTGTGGAATCTGCGTAGGAATGCCATTCCTTCCTTTCTTCAATCACCAGGACAGCAGGTATTATCAGTGATATGGGGGGTGGGGAATAAGGAAGTAGTTTGAAAGTCACAAATGTTACCTTAACTTGAGCACTAACTTGACTGTTGAATTCAGTAAGTGCTACTTGTTGGGGCAGTGCTGACTGACAAAGACAACAACATCTTCTTAGAATACAAGACTGATCATTTCAATTATGAAACACAGACGACTTCCTTTTGTACAAGTGCTTCTCTTTGCGGTTGTCCTGGATGGAATTAAAACCGGTTTTGATAGATTTCTTCAGATCAGCTGAGTGAGTGAATTTTTCGTCAACATTTCCCGAACTGAAGCACAGACTTGTGTTCTGAGAGCAGTAAGTGCTATTTGTTGGGATAGTGTTTGTTGGGATAGTGTTTTAGGGTGTAGGGGTTAAGAACATCTGAATTAGTTAGCACATGCTGGCTAGGAGTTAGCTTAATGGGTAGGCTGCTGGCTTAGCATGTATTTGAATCAATCATCTTCTCAGCTGTTCTGAATGGTGACAGTGGGGCAGCCTTTGTGTTTACATCTGAATCACATGTGATTTTGGAAATTCTTCAAAGCAGCTTCAAAGGAAAAGTTTAATTCTGTGAGTATTGTGACATCATCAGTCCAGAGTGATTTTTGTGTGTCTGCGCTCATCCATTTGAAGCAAACGTGAGATAGTATGACTTATGCATCTGTGTCATGTTGGAGATCAATGAAAGACAGGAAATGCCTTTGATCTCCAGTGACGTCACACAGTCTCGTTGTGGAGTTATTAGTTGTTGATGTTGTTCTGAAAAAATCTGCGTCAGTGAAACATTCATACATGAGGACATCACGTATATTGTTGGAATAGAAAATCTTATTTTTTCTGTGTGTGCTCCTGAGAAAGAGGCTCAAATCCAAACCCAGGAGACAGAAGTTGAGTGAGTCAGTGAGGAAGAAGCTGCTCGTTCTCCTTCAACAGTTTGATCTGAGGAAAAGTCACTTCCTCTTTTCAGGAATCAACTTCTACCATCTGTCCACTAGATGGAGATAACTGAGCATCAACTGAAAAATCCTCTGGTCTTCCATGTCTGAACTATAAAATCAGTGACATGAGACATGATGACCAGTCCCCGTTACAGCCTGCTGTTCCAGCTGGAATTATCCTAAATGTTGCCCCACAATAAGAAGGTCGTTGGTTTGAATCTCAAACTGTCAGCCGTTTTTGAAAATATTGTCAGAGCAGTTTACTGAACAAACTGTTCCCTGATGGTCAAAGCACACGGTCCAAATATCTGATTGATATGAGTTCCAGCCAATGATGTTAGTGATCAGAGACGGCTTGACATGACGGGTTTCAATTTTAAATCCCTTTGAGGAACTGATGGAAAATAATCCTGTTGTTTCTGAATAGTCCTGATTGGTGGTTTTTCTGCTGCTCTTGTTTCATTTCTTGTGGTTGTCCTGCAGAGTTGGTTGTCTGACTGTTCTCTGTGTTATTGATGCAGTTAAAAAGCTTTGTGAGCTCTTGACGTGTTTCGTGGCTTCTTTTGTCACATTTGCTCCCTTTGTGTCTGACAGAGATCCTGAACCTTCACATTGCTGGATGTACTCCTGTGATGTGTGTCGGCCAATTAATTTCAAATGTTTCTAAATCTGTCAGAAGGTCATTTCCCATCTGTGTTCTTTGATCTTATGGTTAGCACTGTGGACTTTGAATCCAGTCATCTGAGTTCAAATCTCAGTGGAGCCTCTGCCATCAGATTCAGTGTGATAGTGATTAAGAATGATACCCAAAATAGATGCTCACCTACCAACTCAGAGCAGAGAGAAGCAGAGAGCTTTTCACCTGCTGCAGCAGCTCAGAGCCTCTGTGGTTAGGTAAAGGTCCAAAGAGGATGTAGATCAGTGGTAGACGTTCATCAAAACAAAAGGCCACTCAAAGCACAACCGCTGCTCAGTCTAACATTCAGACAACAAATTGACAACAAACATGACGAGGTGGCCGACGACTCTCTCCTTCATTGCTGATAGATACATTAATGTGAGCAGTTAACTATCCGTCTATTCACACACAGTCCAGGTCGCTGCATGCTGAGGTGGCAGAGTGTTTAAGGTGATGGACTGCTAATCTACTGTATCCTGTGTGTGGGTTCACATCTCCTTGTCTTCTGTGTTCAGCTGTCCATGTTGCAGCCTGCTATTCTAGGTAGAGTAATCCTAAACGTCTGACTTCAGGTCCATATATCAATCAAACCTGTTGAAGTTTAATTCAAAGGTTATCTGGATGTGTTGTATCTGCTTTCAAAGTGGTTGTCAGGTCATTAAGATTAATTTTCTATGCATGACTTTAGCTCTTTGGAGATACGGCAACAAGAGAAGGCCAAAATAAGGAGCTTACAATTCCAATACCAGTTAGTCAGCAAAATATGATGAGCCAAGTCCACTGTGACAAATATTTTCTTTAGCATAAAATAAACTGTCACATTAATGTCCTGAATGTGCTGTGTGTAAATAATGAGATCCTGGGTTCAAATCCCAGCAGTGCCTTGCTCCTAATGTTAGATGTTGTGGATAGAAAGGACTCATACATGGAGAGCACAAAATATAAAATACATTTGTCCCCAAAATAAACCCCACAGCAGTTCCGCTGCGGCACTCTGCTGTAAACCACCCCAGATGGGACTCGAACCCACAATCTCTGGCTTAGGAGGCCAGTGCCTTATCCATTAGGCCACTGGGGCACAAAAAAAAAACTATGGGAGGAGCCTTTGATCTCTGTGATGTCATTAGAACCTTTGTGACATCACAGAATCAGCATCTCCTTTGATGGTTACTGATGGAACAGGAAAAGGTCAGATCCTGATATAATCTTGTGAATCCACAAGTCTGCCTTTCTTTGTTTGTGTACCAACAGCCTGAGCTCTGGTTCTGACTTTGTTTTGATGAACCTCATTATTTACACACAGCACATTCAGGACATTAATGTGACAGTTTATTATATGATAAAGAAACTTTGTTCAGACTCATGATGGTCAGCCACGTATGTTGGGGGTATTTTCAGATCCAAAATACATCCCTGTACATCAGAGTGGTGCTGTGGCTTAGTTGGTCAAAGCGCCTGTCTAGTAAACAGGAGATCCTGGGTTCAGTGTCTCATTGATAAAGTTTAAGGTTGTTGAGTTAAATTCATATACGTTTCATTAAAAGGACACAGCACTCTCTCTGACCAGTCACTTAACTGCACAGTCTTCATGTCTCCCAGCAGCTCCTTGTTGCTAAAGTCAGATGTTGTAGAAAAAAAGTACTTCTGGGTTTTCATCAGCTGTAGGTTACAATGATCAATATTATAGATATGACAGACAGAGTTCTCAATGTTTTCCTGCTAATCAGTGCTGCTGAAAATCTCATGTGGTGTGTATAAATAGCAGAGGATGGTTTCGATCCATCGACCTCTGGGTTATGGGCCCAGCACGCTTCCGCTGCGCCACTCTGCTCATTACGTTCCGTTTGCAGTGTCCTCTGGAGTTTTGTGTAATTTCTAACCACCACATCCACTTTCCCGGTCTTCCACCTGCAGTCTATCTAATAACCACCAGGGGGCGGCTCCACTGGTTGGAAAATGAAGTCAGAGTGTGTTGAAGTCTATGGGGTTTCATACAGACAGGAGAGAGAGAAGAAATCAAGTTTTGAGAGGTTGCATGTGGCCAGTATGGGGCTTGAACCCACGAACTTGGCGTAAACTGAATATAACTGGCCAGTTACCAGGGTCATGGACAGGCCAACCACTGTCCATATTAATGTGTGTGGGTGTGTATCTACTGTAACAGACCGACTGCAGCTGAATAAATAGAACGGTTTCATCCTCCTCCTGGTCTGTAGACCAGTTGGGCACCATTTGCATGAGATGTACAGGATCTCAAGTTAAATTGTAGACACACAGTTAGGCTGCAATGGCCGGGAATCGAACCCAGGTCAACTGCTTGGAAGGCAGCTATGCTCACCACTATACCACCATTGCATGCAAAAGGGTGAGCATCCACTCCGAATGGACGCGAAATGGTACCCTTTGTTTGCGCTGTAAAAATTCTTATTTGTGCTGCTACGGTTTTATCGATGTTAGACATTTTAATTTCTGGTGATGAAGTCACACAGCCCCCCATGTTCTCCGAATGGACCCAAAGTGCAGTTGTCACCAAATTTATCAAACAGTAATGTCGGATGTCAGATGTCAGTAATGTAAGATGTTCAATCTTAAATAATTACATAGCCTATCGTAGCTCAAAGCTTTTGATCCAGTGAGACATTTATAAGCAGTTAGCTCCATTAGGCCACTGGGACAGATATTTAATATCTCCAAGAAGCGAGAATAGGTTAGGAAGGATACTAAATGTTGTAGTGTATGATCAATGCTCAGAAAACGTTTGACTACATTTTAAATGCCATAAATGTCCTGCTGTCAATGGCTCGTTGGTCTAGGGGTATGATTCTCGCTTCGGGTGCGAGAGGTCTGACTGGAACTTTTCCTGTTGCAGCCTGCTATTCCTGCTAGAATGATCCTAAATATCTGCCTTTAAGGACATCGTGAACTAGCAGACAATTGGTCACCTGCCAAGATAAAAATATATATAATCACGCTGTGCACGTGCAAATGAAGATCATTATATGCATCATAATCATGGACCAGTAAAGATGGTGACAGATAGAACATCATGTTATGTCAGCACCACAAAAGTAGTACAAAGAAGTACCAAGATGTACAGAGGATGTGAAAATATTGCAAAGTAAGTGGCTGACCATCATCTAACCCTCCTACCAAAGTTTGTCTCCTGTGAAAAGCAGTCAACCACCAATATTCCTTCTCCTCAGCACAGCATGAGCCACAAAATTGCCAGAAAGCAAACCTCACACAGCTCCATAGTGTAACGGTTAGCAGCCCTACTGACTGAAAGGCAACGCATGGGCTCGTCCGGGATTTGAACCCGGGACCTCTCGCACCCTAAGCGAGAATCATACCCCTAGACCAACGAGCCATGTGGACTGTGGAGTTCATGACAAAAAAGTGGGAGGAGTCTTTCATCCCTTTGATGTCATTCGAACCTTTGTGACATCACAGAATCAGCATCTCCTTTGATGGTTACTGATGGAACATTTGTGGCGTGTTTTTTTTTTTCATTATTTACACACAGCACATTCAGGACATTAATGTGACAGTTTATTATATGCTAAAGAAACTTTGGTAAGAGTCATGATGGTCAGCCATGTACGTTGGGGGTATTTTCAGATCCAAAATACATCCCTGTACATCAGAGTGGTGCTGCTACGGAGTGTTGCATCAGTGGCCACCATCACTAAAAGTAACCCAAATGGGAAAGATCCTTATTGACAGCATTGTTGCGCTTTGTTACATCTGAACTAAAGATACAAATAAAATAATCTAAATTGGCTTTTCTGATTTGGCTGATCTGAATAGGTTTAACGTCTTGCTTGGGAATCAACCTGCAAAACTGCCCCCATGTTCTGTAAGGGTAGATGTTGCACACTGCGTCAAGATGATCTGCCAGTGAGACTGCCTGAAAAATAAAACACATGGTGTTAAAGATTTCTTTGTGAGGTCAATAGCGCAGCTTCTTAAGTCACAATCTGTGGAACATGCAAAACAACTTCTACGTACCATCGCGACTGACTCTGACTCTTCTGAAGCACCAGCATCAGTGGAAGTTCAAAAACATGAAAAATGGGCTTTTCAAACATGAAAACCTACCCATTCGTGCCAACCAATCTTTCCTTCATTGAGGGAAACATGAGGATTCGTTCTGCAAAACAAAAACGTTCAATGGATGATGTAGCTGATGCAACAACTGTCATAGGACCTGACCCTGACTCCACTACTTCCCAGAATGCTCACCCTGGTGAGGAGGCTGATGAAGCTCCAAACAGTCCTCCAATGGATGACAATGCTGTTGAAAACTGAAGAGGCTTTTTAGTTCCAGCCAAAAGAAAGGAAGATGAGTTCTTATCTCTCTGCTTGTCAAGGGGCATCTGTTAAAAACGGAAACCATCAACAGCCTGTTAAACTTTGCAAATCGAAAGTCTCTGTGCTCAACACTCGTGTGTTTGATGCTGTTGTTCTTTTTGTGACAGCTTTTCTTTTGAAAAGGTTGTTAGCAGCAACAATATGACAACCAATTCCTCAAGCTGGTGAAAACAATAACAACACAGGGTGTGACCAAACAGGTGTATTCACAGAGGGCAGAACTGCTGAAGGAAACCTGTCCACCTGACCGCTGCTGCTCTCCAAATTGATGCACAATGCCAGGCTGCCATCCACAGTTCATCATTTTTATTTTCTCAACATGTCTCTGTGGTGCAATGTATAATGTGTTTGGCTGTTATCTGAAAGGATGGTGGTTCAAGCCCACCCAGGGATGTTCTTTGTTTAAACACCTTTGTGGACAGGATCTCTGCCTGTCTTGTGGAAGACTGGGATTTCCTGAATGTTAGAAACTCAGTGCTGCTTGCAGTATAAAACACAGCTGCTCTACATGAAAATTGATACAACAGTGGTCACCTCCTGTCCGTAGGCAGACTCATCACTCTGCTGGATGAGGGTGATGAAAAGAAAGACCTCCTTCGAGCCAGAGTTGAACCAGCGACCTAAGGATTTCAGCTGTAAGCCTCTACAGTCCTCCGCTCTACCAACTGAGCTATCGAAGGGAGCCATGAGTGTGCTTGTCTTCTTGCCTTCTTTGACTAATATTTACAGATTTGACATTACTTCACAAATCCAGCCACGTCTGAGTTAGCACAACTAGTTTCATGATAAATTCTGATGACCACCAAAACAAAAATCACAGATTCAAATTAAATCAGATTTGTTCATATATTGCCAAATCTTAACAAAGTTGAATCACACTGAGTAACAAAAGGTGGTTGTCTCGTTGGAGGGGATCATCGGCATAGGAGTGAAAATTAGTTCCACAACTGAATCATTTGGGCAAAAGTTGAACAATATGGAGACTTTACTTGGGACGGTTGTCATTGGAAGCTTGTTCACTTTGTGAAGCTTTTAAATGCAGTTTATTTTACTGAGGACAAAAGAAAAAAACTGATTCACTTGTAGGGCTGCTGGTAAAACAGGGACAGTCTGAGATTGCTCAGATATCCTGACTGCACAAAAGAGAGACATTTCAGGATTCCTGATCCAACAAACATTTGGCTCCTGGCCCAGTTTGGTTCTTTCTTCTGTCGGCAGAACTCAAAGTTATCTGGCATGACCATGATTGTCTTTGGAACTTCATTAACAGTGTGCACACATCACAGATTTTTTTTTTTTTGCTACACTCTGGTGCAAAGTTTATTAAGTTCATTCCAGGAGTAATCCACAGACTGCCAGATGCTCCAGCTGAGGCTTGAACTCACAACCTCAGCATCTCTCTGCAGGTTCCTGTCCACCATCCTTTCAGTTAGCAGCCAAACACACTGGCTCATTGCCCCACAGAGACTTAATGACCAGCAGCTGTAGTTACACTATTTAAACCTCAGCTAGTTTCATGTTGGTTCAAACTGATGTTAAGATATTTGACTCTAGCAGTCATTGTTGGTCGATGTATGCTGGATAAGAGAAAGTAGATGAAACACAGCACGTCTCTCAGTGGGCTCCAAAAGACCACTGAGCCATCCTGACGTGTGTCCAGCTGCCAGTCTCTGATGAGGAACTGCAAAAAATCATCCAAAAAATTTACAAAAAACACAGACGGTTATGTGTATTTCCTTCTTCAAATCTTTATTTTGGTCATTTAATATGTTTTGCTGCGTTTCAACTCCTACAGTTGTGCGCTTCAGAGAGACTCTGTGGTGCAATGGTAGCGCGTCTGACTCCAGATCAGAAGGTTGCGTGTTCAACTCACGTCAGGGTCAGATCATCTGTTTGCACTTTTGGTAAACGCTCACATACTCTGTGGTGCAACACGACGTGTTTTTCTGATGAGCCATTTAATTTCTTCACATCACATTTCACATCACTATTTCCCATTATTTTAGATGGACACACATCACCATTTGATTTTATTTCAGTTTATTTTGAACAATATAAAAAAAAAAACAAACCCAAAAGTCAGCAAGTTTTATCAATGATATGGAGGGTGGAGGGTTTAGAAAGTAGTTAGAAAGTCACAAATGTTACCTTAAAGGGCGTATTGCAGGTTAAGGACCACATTGAATCAGTGTTTAAAAAAATAATATTGGAAATGTTTTGCTGGAAAGTGAAGGAGGTAAAATGTCCACAGCAGAAGGGGGGGGGGGGGGGGGGGCAGCAGCAGATCATTGGACACGTCAGATGAAGGGCTCGTCCGGGATTTGAACCCGGGACCTCTCGCACCCAAAGCAAGAATCATACCCCTAGACCAACGAGCCCTTGATCAGGTCTTTTAAATTATTGAAAAAAAATTTACTTTTCATTCTGATCTGAGCACAATGGATTAGCAGTCCATCACCTTAACCACTCGGCCACCTCTTCATGTTTGTTTGTTTGTTGTTTGTTGGCACCTGAAGATGTGGTCTGAACACGGTCTGGTCTTTAGCCTGAGCAGGAGTTGTGCCTTCATTGGCCATTTGTTTTGATGAACATCTACCACTGATCTACATCCTCTTTGGACCTTTACCTAACCACAGAGGCTCTGAGCTGCTGCAGCAGGTGAAAAGAGAAACTGTCTGATGAAGCCTCCTCTCTGCTCACAGTTGGTTTGTGAGCCTCCTTTTTGAGAGGTGGTTGAATGTTATTTTGGTTTTTACTTTAGACTGCACATCCGGTGCCAGTAGATGCATCGGTCAACCTGTCAACCTGTCTATCAGACCCAGTACCAACTAGCCTCTTTAAAGAGAGTTTTTAATTTAATTGAGCCGTTCATTCTAAATAATACCCCGAGACCAACAAGCCCTCAAGGAACACACACTGAGGAAGGGGGTGCAGCTCAGCGGTAGAGCATATGACTGCAGCTCCAAAGGTCCCCCAATCAGATTTGTTTCTCTCTGGTGTACAACATTTTAAAACTGAAACAGTGAAAGGATTTCTCCAACAAGCCTTTTGAAGGTGCTGTGTTCAGGTGACAGTCTCCTCTGGAATTAAAGGTTCAAATACCACTCCTGACAGTCTGTGCTGTTACCCAGCTTCTTTGTCTGAGGGCCTTCTGGGAAAGATCTTTGTTGTGCTTTAAGTCACATCTGTCCTCATTCAGCTGATTCCTCAATTAACTGTTAGTACAAACTCTTTGTAAATGTTAGCACCTTGAAACTTCCGACATAGCTTTTTATCTCTCATTTCAACATTAAGAAGCAATGTCTATGACATTCAAACATTCTGTGTGTGAAACCACTGGTGGAAAAGGTGAATCAACCTGAGAGAAATGAGGAGAGACGGGGGGCTCAGTCGCAGAATCATTTTCGATAGTTAAATTGTTTATTACAGATCGTAGTTCAATTACAGCATTCATTACAGCTTCAGGATGATTCAACTCATCTATAGCGAGGTTTATTGCAAGAAAAGGGTCGTCTGAAAAACTCCTGCAGTCGTCATTACCTTTTTGTTCCATGTCACACTTTTTTTTTTTTTAAACTCAAACCACATTAAAACATCATATCCTCATATGCCAGTGCATACAACCTGTCAAGGAATCTCTCGAGGTGTCTGCACGGAGTCCTCCTGTGGTTGTACGAGCAGTTTGGTGATCTTCTGTAGGATGGCGACCTGTTTCTTCTGGATCGCTGGCTCCTCTTCTTCCTATAGTCTGGGGAAAAAAACTGCTAATGCTACCACACCATGCAGGGGATGTAGCTCAGTGGTAGAGTGCATGCTTTGCATGTATGAGGCTCCGCGTTCAATCACCGTCATCTTCAGCGTTGATAATGAAGCACAGGAAGTACTTATCTTGTGCAACACCCTGATCTCTCAGCTTGGAGCAATTTATCCTGTGTAGTCATCCTACCAAATTACCAAAGTGAACACAAGTGTACATGTGATGACAAAACAGCAGCCATTGAAGTCCACTTAAAGGCAAACTCCTAATGTTTTGGCCTCTTTTTTTAAACTCACGTCAAGACATCATAATGAAGTTACGTCAAGTACATATAGAGCAGGTCTAGACCAAACTCTTATTAAAATAATTTTGACTTTTATTTTGAGAGCAGGAAGAAGGATATCCAATCATCTCATCTGCCACACCATACAGGGAATGTAGCTCAGTGGTAGAATGTGTGCTTTCCATGTATGAGTCCTTTGGTGCAATCCCCAGCATTGCTAAACAAGCACAGGAAGTACTTATTTGTACTAATATGACATGGGTGTCATTCCCATTCTGAAGTGTCCAAGGTGCTGGATTAAGGCTCCACTCTCTTCGGAGGTGTGGGTTTGAATCCCACCACTGCCAGTTGCCTCCACTCCTCTGGATCCTGCATACAACATCAGTTGAGTGTGACGACTGAGTTCTCAGTTTAACACATGATGGATTCTAGGTCTCCCACATGAATACCTTTTATACCATGCATGCCGAAATGAGAGATAAAAAGCTTGTAGGAAATGCCAAAGGTGCCACAGTTTCTACTAACAGTTGATTGAGGAATCAGAGGAATTGAAAACTGAATCACATCAGTGGAGGTGCGGTGATTTTCTGTTTGCAGAAACAGGCCCTGTGAGCAGCTAAGCCACAGAACATCTTTATGACATTCTACAGCTACGATCAAAAGGCTTGTTGGGGAAATCCTTTCACTGTTTCACTCAAGTCCACAGCACTCTGCTCAGTTTTTTAGTTTTCAGCTGATCAGTAGCTGTGGATGGACCTGGTATCTGCTATATGGAGCTTTGCTTGGTTTGCATAGCTGCCTTCCAAGCAGTTGACCTGGGTTTGATTCCCGGCCATTGCAGTTCAACTGTGTGTCTACAATTTAACTTTGTGTTTTTCATGTTTGTTTTCCTTCCAGAAATCCTGAAATCCTGTAGATCTCAGGCCAATAGTGCCAAAGTCCTCCAGCTACAGACCTGTAACCCGTCCTCACCACAGCTGTACATCTGTTACACCCTGTAGTTGTCTCGGGGAAAGGGAAGCTTATTGTCATATAGTGATGGGATGGCTCCATACTCCAGAACATCCCTGTGAACCCGGTCATACACCTTCTCCAGATCAAATCTTGGGGTTCCACATGTCCACTATAATTCCAGTGGATAAGACAAACCACTTCCATGGGTGGACTCAAACCATCATCCTTTCAGTGAACAGCTGAACACGCTGACCGATTGCCCCACAGAGACATGATGTTGCAGCCTGCTGTTCCAACTACAAACAGCAACAAGTGAACTAAACACAGCAGGTCTCTGGTGGGCTTCACATCCTTTCAGTAAACAGCTGATCACATTGATAATTGTGTCACAGAGTGGAGTCGCCCCCTGGTGGTCATTAGATAGACTGCAGGTGGAAGTCTCAGTACTTTTTAACCTGCTCATCCACTTTTATAGAAAGTTTATGGTCCTTAACTTATCAGATACAACAATAACACAAAGCTAAAGTGATCAGTCCAGGGACACTTCTGTGGGTATGCACTCAACCATTTGAAGCAAACGTGAACAAGTGTGACGTATTCATCTGTGTAGCGTTGGAGATCAATGAAAGATGGGAAATGCCTTTGATGCCTTTCAATTACTATTGTAACAATGTCATCTTCACATATAACAAACTTTGGATAGTGAACAGCTAGCTGTTGCTAAAACACCATTAGCAGAGGATGGTTTCAATCCATCGACCTCTGGGTTATGGGCCCAGCACGCTTCTGCTGCGCCACTCTGCTCATAGCTAGCTGAGCTGCAGCATATAAACTCGAATCCCATCTCTGTGGAATCTGCGTAGGAATGCCATTCCTTCCTTTCTTCAATCACCAGGACAGCAGATATTATCAGTGATATGGGGGGTGGGGGATAAGGAAGTAGTTTGAAAGTCACAAATGTTACCTTAACTTGAGCACTAACTTGACTGTTGAATTCAGTGCTACTTGTTGGGGCAGTGCTGACTGACAAAGACAACAACATCTTCTTAGAATACAATACTGATCATTTCAATTATGAAACACAGACGACTTCCTTTTGTACAAGTGCTTCTCTTTGCGGTTGTCCTGGATGGTATTAAAACCAGTTTTGATAGATTTCTTCAGATCAGCTGAGTGAGTGAATTTTTCATCAACATTTCCCGAACTGAAGCACAGACTTCTGTTCTGAGAGTCTCATGCAGATGTGAAAGGAATTTTAGTGTGGGTGGCCAAAAGTCGACCAAAATACCTTTGTCCCCAAACACACCTTGCTGCGGTAGATGTGAAAGAAAAGCAGTTTCTGTCAGAAGTGGGATTTGAACCCACGCCTTCAGGGGAGACTGCGACCTGAACGCCAGCTGCAGAAGGATCGTTTGACCTGCCACAAGAAAATGGCAGAAAGATGTTGTTGACAGCCTTTTGGACACACAACCAGTCAGCAAACCTGAGCTTGAACCTCACTCAGGAACCACCTCAGATGCCAAAACCCGGGATTGAACCAGGAACCTTTAGATCTTCAGTCTAACGCTCTCCCAACTGAGCTATTTCGGACAACCCCAAAGAGAATCACTTGTGCACAGGAATGCATTTGAGTCATGGCTCCCAACTAACCTGCTGCAGAAAATAGTCATCAATGTCGATCTTTGATCTTTGATGACCTAAAAGTTCTCCCCTTCAGAAAAAGTGTTTCGTTGGCGCTAATGACTTGTTGGTCGAGGGGTATGATTCCAGATACTGCAGCCAGGGCCTCAAACCCTCAGTCTTCTCATCCAAAGTCAGACACCTTGTCCCGCCAACTGAGATCAGATCAGATCAGATCATAATACAGAAGTTGATGGATTGAAACCCTCCTCTGCTATTCTAACACACTGGCTGAATGTCATTTATCACTTTCTCCAGTAATGTATACAGTTGTCACTGTGCTGCTCCTGACTCAGTGATGCTGTTGGATGCTTATAGGGCCGCCGTTCTTAAAGTGTGGGCTCCACCCCACTGGTGGGGAATAGAGACATGACAGGTGGGGCTTTGTTAATGCCTTTCTTTATGGACAACAAAGATCAGAAATTCAAAACAAAACACCCCCACACACACAAAAAGTCATCAGTAACACTTAAGACAGAACAGGTCCTTTCCTTTCAGCTCACTTTTAAGTTTTATTTTATTTAACATTTTCTAGCAAAAGAAAAAAAACACAGAAGCACACATTCACCATATAAGAAGTGGAGACGGTTTGGCTCCATCAATGACATCCCTCGACACTGGAACCTCGAGCCAGCGCCTTTGATAAAGATCAGCTAACAGTCCTGTGGTTCCATGGTGTAATGGTTAGCACTCTGGACTTTGAATCCAGTGATCCGAGTTCAAGTCTCGGTGGAACCTCTGTCTTCTGATTTTGTGGGATAGTGACTACAAGTAACAATAACTCCACTCCACCCAAAACAGTGATCCACCCCTGAGCAGAGAGGAGGCTTCATGAAACAGCTTCTCTTTTCACCTGCTGCAGCAGCTCAGAGCCTCTGTGGTTCAGTAAAGGTCCAAAGAGGATGTAGCTCAGTGGTAGAGGACATGTCATATTGTGAATGAAGCTCACAGGACAGTCATGGTCACATACTCTTCTCTCCTCCAAACCTTTGAGGTTTCCTGTCTCAATCTGATGGTCATTTGATTTAGGCTCCATGAGTGTGACTGAGTGTTTTGTTTCCTTCCTCTACAATAGAGAGTGAGAACGTGTTGGAAAAACATGTGACGTGCTTCTTCTGTGAGGTGATGATCAGGGATCGCCTCTCTGTTCAGCTTCATTGGCTCGTACAGTCATTTCCCAGATGATCTGTCAGTGAGGATTCCACAAAACTACCATTGCTCTTGCTTCAGTTGCCAAGATACTGCAACTAACCTCACACAGCTCCATAGTGTAACAGTTCACACCACTAATGACTGAAGGTCAACAGATGGGCTCCTCCGGGATTTGAACCCAGGACCTCTCGCACCCTAAGCGAGAATCATACCCCTAGACCAACGAGCCATGTGGTGTTTGTTTGGCAATCATCATGTAGCATAGCACATTTATCATACAGGAAGACCGTAATGTTTAAGGTGGAGTCAGAGACACATTAGAACATAACAAGAGTGCAGGAAGCTCAAGTCTGCTCCATTTAAGCTCAAATCTGTGAAATGCCATGCCATGCCAAATGACATGCCCAAACAAACTCTGCATGTCCAAATCCCCCTCCCCCTCCTGAAACATACACACAAACGGTAACTACACAGAAATAAACATCGGTTGTTGATATTGGCCGTTTTACTCATCGGACTGATGCTGATGTGTTACAGAATTACCAGCATCAGCTGATACATTGTGCATACCGACATCAAACCTTTGAGAAAGTGACACACAACTATGAAGAGCACACGACACAGACGTGGTTTCAGAGACAAACTGCAGAGAAACTGGCAGTACTGATGCTGAACACACATTTAGAACAAAAAACACACAAAAAAAGTCATCGTTAACAGCCTGTATGGAGTCTAAAGGAAAAGAGGAGAGAACATGTCACACGCTGTTATGACTCTTACCAAAGTTTGTCTTCCGTGAAAACCTGTCAGTCACCAAATTTCCTTCTGCTAAACACAGCACCAACCACTAAATTACTGTTCCTCTTATCCAGATACTGCGGGTAAACGCTGTAATACAGGAAGTGATGGTTTGTTTCAGTGATGAGCAGGAACTCCACTGAGAGTGAAGCTCTGCTGGGGTTTGAATGCAGGATGACCTTCCTCAAAGGTTTGAAGTGATGTGTGAGTCTGAAGAGCTGCTGCCTTTGATACATCACCTGATGATGTCACCTGATGATGTCACAGTACTCACAGAATGAAACTCCTCCTTTGAAGCTGCTTTGAAGAATTTCAAAAAATCAAATTTGATTCAGATGTAAACACAAAGGCTGCCCCACTGTCACCATTCAGAGCAGCTGAGAAGATTATTGATCATTCATTGATTATTGATGATCAGCTCAGAACCAAACAGTGTATCTTTCATCCAAACCCTGACAGTTTCTCCACACAGGAGGTGTTTCAGGTGTCTGGTTCCTCCATTTAAACTCAAATCTGTGAAAAACTTGTGACATGGCCAAACCCCCCTCCCCCTCCTGAAACATACAAGTGTTCACCGACACAGACGTGGTTTCAGAGACAAACTGCAGAGAAACTCAGAAACTCAGAAACTCTGAGTCTTTCTCTCAGTGAACTTTTGTGCTCCTCAGAATTGACTGACTGACCCGACTCCACTGGGTTGAAATAACTGGATCTTTTTTTTTCTCGGTTGTCGTGGTGACAGGACTCCATAGATGATGGCCTTGATAGAGGTTGTGCACGTGTGCAACTCAAGCTGAACATAATCAGAGTTGATTGAACCAACTAAGATCAGCTGTTCTGGAACCAGATACTCAGATTAAGTCAACTCAGAGTTCAGGGAGAAACTCAAAGTTCGTTTGAACTCCTACGTGGAATACTTTATAGAAAATTCCAGCTTGCCACATCAAAAAACAAGATTATTTTACTGAGGACAAAGAAAAAGGCAGACTCACTTGTAGAGCTGCTGGTAAAACATGGACAGTCTGAGATTGCTCGGACATCCTGACTGCACAAAAGAGAGAAATTTCAGGATGCCTGCTTGGCTCCTGGCCCAGTTTGGTTCTTTCTTCTGTCTGCAGAACTCAAAGGTATCTGGCATGACCATGATTGTCTTTGGAGCCTCATTAACAGTGTGCACTCTACTGTGGAGGTCATGAGAAAAAGTGGGAGGAGTCTTTGACCTCATTCGAACCTTTCTGACATATAGATTTCTTTTTTTTTTTTTTTTGTTGCACTCTGGTGAAAAGTTTATTCCAGGAGTAATCCACAGACTGACAGAAGGTCAGCCAGCTGCTCCAGCTGAGGCATCACTCCTCAGGTTACTGTCTTATATGTCCTGCACGCTGACCGATTGCATCACAGGAGCCTGTGGAGTGAGTCTGCCAACACACATCACAGGATACATCCAGCAACAGGAAGGTTCTGGAGCTGACCTGCTCTGGGGATCTAGTTTCCTGGTGCTGTAGCTTAGCTAGTCAAAGTGCTGGTCTAGTAAACAGGTTCAAATCCCAGCAGTGCCTTGTTGTAAATGTTGGAGAAACAACATGGCTAAGTTTCCCCGTCTTGATTAGAAATTTCCGGAACTGTTTGTGAAGGTGCTGCTGGCTAACAGGAGTATTATATTTTAGAAGTAAAGTATTCCCTTTTTCAGCTATTCCACTGTTATGTTTAAAATGCAAAGTACCTTTTTAACCAACATCAAAATACTGGAACCACCGTGCTGTGGCTCGCCCCGTCCGGGCGTGTGTGGTCGGGGGGAGCCGGCCTCGCCGCTGTGAGGCAGGACCCTAGCTGGTGGCTCTGTGCCACTGTGCTCTGTTTGTGTTGTCCGGTTTGTGCCCAATGGCCCTGGGGTCCTTTTGTTGGCCCCTCTGTTCGAGGCCTCGTTGGCGCAGCAGGCAGCGCGTCAGTCTCATAATCTGAAGGTCGTGAGTTCGAGCCTCACACGGGGCACTTCTTTAGTTAATAATGAGGAGTTAGTGGTTGGGTCTACAAGCTCAGTTCTTTTAACACTCTCTGGTTAACATGTTTCAATGATATCTTTGGACCGTCTACGGACCATTTCACTGCTCCGCGTGGACAAATATGTGAAGTTTTATAGCTGACCAAGAAGAGACATTTTCTTTGCTCTGCAACGTAACTTTCTGAAAATAACATGTCGGTGGTTGTTTTCAGTTTAATATCTGATACGTCCCCTACCCGGGGACCATATATTAAATAGATTTTTGGAACAGGGAGATGGAATAGGAGCTTGCTCCGTCCACTCCACGCATCGACCTGGTATTGCAGTATCTCCAGGAACGGTCCACTCAAATGGATAAAGCACGTGCGCGCAAAGATGCACAGAAAGTTTGTTGGTGTTTGGTGGGAGTTTGTTGCTGTTAGACATTCATTTGGTTCCTGTTTTCTGGTCAAGTGATATTTTTATGAGCTCTCTTTGGTACCAGAGCATCCCTGTGACCTTACTGTGACCTGTGGATCTCATTTCTGCCAGCCAGAGTCTGTTATGAAAGATAAAATCTGAAAACATTCATGGAATACATAGAAAACAGTATCACAGAGTGACAAATATTTTTAGAACTTTATAGCAAAGTATGTCACAATAAGTAGAAAATATGTTGAAAGACTGACGGCATAGGTCTGACTTTGAGCGATGATTTAGAAAATAATGCTCAAATTTAATTCATTTTCGAAAAACTATAATGGATTACAGTTTAGTTCTTATAAAAGACTTTGATAAAGTGAGTAATTTACAGGTTTAATCCATTTTCAGTTTCAATTATTTTCATGTTACGCCATGTGATGATTTTAGGCATAATACAACAAATTGTCACATAATTTCTGATACCAATGAAAAATCTAAAAACAATATGTTTCTATAAAGATGAGTTAGTCAAGCAAATATCAACCTTTTTTGTGCCTCTTATTTAAATTTTTTACAAAACCCCTTTTTCTGGTATACACGTCACTGACCCAAACACAAATGAATGAGGACAAAAAACAACAAAGCAAAAGTAAAAAAAAAAGACCAAATATGTTAGTTTACTTTTGGTCAACCAGCAAAGATCCTGCAGTCAGCCGCTTCGGTCTTTCTCTTTATAGTCGTCACAACCAAACGGTTTCTCTTCTGTATGGACCTCCATGTATACTTTAAGGCTTTTCTCTGGTTTAAATCTTTTCCCATAAACATCACAGCTGAAGGGTTTCTCTTCTGTATGGAACTTCATGTGTTTGTTAAGGGTTTCCTTTAGTTTAAATCTTTTCCCACAAGCATCACAGCTGAATGGTCTCTCATCTGTGTGGACTACCATGTGTCTGTTAAGGGCTGCCTTTAGTTTAAATCTTTTCCCACAAACATCACAGCTGAAGGGTTTCTCTTCTGTGTGGACTACCATGTGTGTTTTAAGCTTTCCCTTTAGTTTAAAGCTTTTCCCACAAATATCACAGCCAAAGGGTTTCTCTTCTGTATGGAACTTCATGTGTTTGTTAAGGGTTTCCTTTAGTTTAAATCTTTTCCCACAAACATCACAGCTGAAGGGTCTCTCTTTTGTGTGGACCTTCATATGCTTATTCAGGATTTTCTTAAATGAAAATCTTTTCCCACAAACATCACAGCGGAAGGGTTTCTCTCTTGTATGTACTACCATGTGTGATTTAAGATAATCTTGTCGCTTAAACCTTTTGTTATAAAATGAGCAGCCAAACAGTCTCTCTACTGAGTGAACTTGCATATGCTGTTTCTCCCCTGTGTGGGTCTTCATGTGAATCTTCAGATACCACTTTTTTTTAAACATTTCCCCACACTCAGAGCAGCTGATGGGTTTTTCATTGCTGTCACATTTTCTAACATTTGCATCACCTTCATGTATTTTCACATCTGACTGGGCCACTCTGGTTTCATGATAATCATCTTCACTGATTTCAGTATCAGAGGAGTCTGAGACCTCTTCCTCTGGATCTGGATCTGGTTGAAGAGGACTCTGTGGATCACAGCTCCTGGCCGGTTCATTCATCTCTTCATCCTCACTCTTCACCTGAAACGGCCTCACAGGGTTCCTGGTCTCCTCCAGTCCTGGTACCTGGTCCTCCTCCTGTTCCTGTTTAAGGACTGGACTCTCTGAATCCTCCGGATCCGGACTGGAGGTGAACTCAGGAGGAACCTCTTTTTTCACCATCAGCTGCTGAACATCTGGAGGAAACGATTCAATAATGAATCCTCTTTATTAGCTACAATATGAACACAGTTATTCCTCCAGCTGCTTCATTCTACATCTGCCAAATACAGTCCTCAGCCTTTCTCACTCATAAAAACAACCGACCCGTTTTGTGGATCAGGACTCGGGGCTGCAGCAGCTCCAGCTGGCTCCTCTGCCGGTCGATCTCCTGCCTGAAGCCCGAAGCCTCCTCCTCATATCCGGCTACCATTCTGTCCACGGCTGCTAAGATCTCCCGGGAGGCGGCGGCGAGTCTGTCGGTGACAAAACCCCGCAGGACTTCTGCTGTGGACATTTTACCTTGTTCACCTTTCAGCTGAGGAACAAAAGACCATCAGTCCTGTTTGTGTGCAGCAAATATACAGATATTATCAGTATGAGACACTTTATCAAAACATTTCCTATATTATTTTTTTAAACATTGATTCAATGTGGTCATTAACCTGCAATACGCCCTTTAAGGTAACATTTGTGACTTTCTAACTACTGTCTTAACCCTCCACCCTCCATATCATTGATAAAACCTGCTGACTTGTGATTGACCTCTGAAATCACCAACACTACCCCAACAAATAGCACTTACTGCTCTCAGAACAGAAGTCTGTGCTCCAGTTGGGGAAACGTTGGTGACAAATGCACTAATTCAGCTGATCTGAAGAAATGTATTAATTTTTGTTCAAATTTCATCCAGGACAACCCCAAAGAGAAGCACTTTTACAACAGGAAGTCTTCCGTCTTTTTATTTGAAATGATCATTGTTGCATTCTAAGAAGAAGTTGTTGTTTTTGTCAGTCAGCACTGCTCCAACAAGTAGAACTTACTGAATTCAACAGTCAAGTCAGTGCTCAAGTTAAGGTAACATTTGTGACTTTCAAACTACTTTCTTAACCCCCAATTGATAAAATGATAAAACTTCTTGTCCTGGTGATTGAATAAAAGACAGAATTGCATTCCTCGTTTTTTTTTTTGTCCAATTTCCAACCAGGACAACTCCAAAGAGAAGCACTTATGCACAAAGACTTCATCAGTGTCTCTGATTGGAGTGATCCGAGTTAGATCTGAAGAAAATGTGGCTCCAAGACTTACTGTTGTTTTTGTCAATTAACACTGAAAGTGGAAAAAGAGAGCAATTGAATTGATTAAGTCACATTAAGCTTTAATTTTTACCTCACTTAGGATCTTCTCCTCAAGAGTCTTTGCATTAACTTCCCAGTCGTGTCCAATGGACTCCCTTTCAGGCTTCTACCTGAATTTATCTTATACCTGAATGAAACCACTCCCACAGCTGCCTGTTTACTTTGTTTGGGCGGTTTCAATGGTCTTGGTAATGGTTTGTAATGAAGAACACATTTAGTCCATCAGGAACAGACAACGATCCTCTTAAATTCATGAGGACCGTTAGCATATGGTGAGAGGACTGTTAACTGCAGTGATTAGGGATTAGGGTTGTGTTGTTGTGGCTGATCTACAAATTTAAAATAGCAAATCATCATAATTTTTTACTGAATTTCTGAGCAGGACAACCCCAAAGAAAAGCATTTATGTAGAAAGGAATAATTGTAGCTGTCTGAGTTAGAGCTTGCTGTTGTTTTTGTCAGTCAACAAATAGCTGAGCTGTGTAGTTGTGTTGTGTTAGAAACACCAAACATGTCCAGAAAAGACAGACTGTTCTGTGTATTTCCCTGAAGAGTTGCCAGACTGTGTTCACACCATGATTCCTGCCATCACAGTTCAGCTTTTTCATCTTACTTTTGTTATCCTTCCCAAAATTTTATTTGATGGCACAGAGGGACCCCGAGGCACTAACAAAAAAAGGAGGGGGGCCTGAAAGTGTGACTTGGTTCCCATCGTTCATATTAAAGAGCCATTCAAGAGACTCTCTGTGATCAGCTTAGGGTTAGCTGTCATGTTTCTAAAAGCATGTCTGAGGAAACAAAGCGTCAACAAGTGTTCAAGGCAGTGAGTTGGCGCCTCTCACCACTTCCAGTTCAACTTCCAGGCCATGGAAGCAACTATGAGAAGTCATTTCCACTGTGTGCTGTGCTGAAACAGCTCAGTTGGTAGAGTCCCTGGTTCAATCCTGGATTTTAGTACCTGTGGTTTATCTTTAGAAGACTATCTTTTTTAATTAATGAGAGATAAAAAGCTATTTAGGAAATGTCAAGGTGCCAAACAAACCAACAGTTTCTACCAACATTTAATTGAGGAATCAGTTGAATGAGGACAGATGGGAATTAAAGCAAAACAAATTCATCAGTAAGGATCTTACCTAAGAGGGCCCTCAGACAAAGAAGCTGGGTCACAGCACAGCACAGAGGATTTGAACCCACAGATCCAGAAGAGACTGCAGCACAGCCTGCTATGAGCAGAGTGGAGCAGTGGAAGTGTTTTGGGCCCATAATACAGAAGTTGATGGATGGAAACCCTCCTCTGCTGTTCTAACACACTGGCTGAATGTCATTTATCACTTTCTCCAGTAATGTGTACAGTTGTCACTGTGCTGCTCCTGACTCAGTGATGCTGTTGGATGCTTATAGGGCCGCCGTTCTTAAAGTGTGGGCTCCACCCCACTGGTGGGGAACAGAGACATGACAGGTGGGGCTTTGTTAATGCCTTTCTTTATGGACAACAAAGATCATAAATTCAAAACAAAACACCCACACACACACAAAAAGTCATCAGTAACACTTAAGACAGAACAGGTCCTTTTCTTTCAGCTCACTTTTAAGTTTTATTTTATTTTACATTTTCTTGCAAAAGAAAAAAAAAACACAGAAGCACACATTCACCATATAAGAAGTGGAGACAGTTTGGCTCCATCAATGACATCCCTCGACACTGGAACCTCGAGCCAGCACCTTTGATAAAGATCAGCTAACAGTCCTGTGGTTCCATGGTCTAATGGTTAGCACTCTGGACTTTGAATCCAGCGATCCGAGTTCAAATCTCAGTGGAACCTCTGTCTTCTGATTTAGTGGGATAGTGACTACATATAACAGTAACTCCACTCCACCCAAAACAGTGATCCAACCCTGAGCAGAGAGGAGGCTTCATGAAACAGCTTCTCTTTTCACCTGCTGCAGCAGCTCAGAGCCTCTGTGGTTCAGTAAAGGTCCAAAGAGGATGTAGCTCAGTGGTAGAGGACATGTCATATTGTGAATGAAGCTCACAGGACAGTCATGGTCACATACTCTTCTCTCTTCCAAACCTTTGAGGTTTCTCATAATGTGAAGGTGGTAGAGTGGCCGAGCAGTCCAACCTGCTGGATTAAGGCTCAGGTCTCTTTGGAGGCAAATAGTTTCAACTGCCAGCTTGTTATATCTGTAGTATCTAACATTATGAACAAGGCACTGCTGTGATTCAAACCCAGGATCTCCTGTTTAAGAGACAGACACTTTCTGTCTCAAGATCCTGATCGACAGCATTGTTGCGCTTTGCTACATCTGAGCTCAAGATACAAATAAAATAATCTAAAATGGCTTTTATTTTGAAATGCTTTTTTGGCGCGACTGCTCTTGTTCTTTCTGTAGCTCAAAGTGTTAAGGAGTTGAAACGCAGCAAAACATATGAAATGATGAAAATAAAGATTAGAATTCATTTAATTTTTGGTAGGATGACTATGCTGAGTGGATAACTGAGAGATCAGAGTGTTAGACAAGATAAGTACTTCCTGTGCTTCATTAGCAGTGCTGCAGATTGAACCCAGGACCTCATACATGCAAAACACACGCTCTCCCACTGAGCTACATCCCCTGCAGGGTCTGGTAGCATTAGTCATCTTCAGCGTTGATAATGAAGCACATTGTCAGGAGGGACACGTCACAGGCTCCAGTGTTGTGGTATTGGAGGGATCAGAGTGTTGGAGAGCAGAACTCTTTCCTGTGCTTCAGATATGCTGTTTGTTTCTGAGCTGATTGTGAATGATCAATAATCTTCTCAGCTGTTCTGAATGGTGACAGTGGGGCAGCATTTGTGTTTACATCTGAATCACATGTGATTTTGGAAATTCTTTGAAGCAGCTTCAAAGGAAAGACTTTTATTCTGTGAGTACTGTGACATCATCAGGTGATGTATCAAAGGCAGCAGCTCTTCAGACTCACATCACAATCAGTTTTGTGTCTTATTTGGCTCCATTTGGTGGAAGCTGTGAATTGCAGGATTCAGGGGGAATACATCCATACATACATCTTCACTGAAATAATGACACCTGTGAGAAAGCTCAAAGCTGTGTCCAAAGGTTTGGAGGGGTGAATGGCAGAAAGATGTCTTTGAAGCCATTTGGACACACAACCAGTCAGCGTGCAGCATTCAACCTCACAATATTTCATGTGGTTGTGGTTGAAAGACGAGGCAGAATATTGGAAATGTAACTTTGGGTCTAAAAAAAACAGCTTATCGCCCAACGTGGGGCTCGAACCCACAACCCTGAGATTAAGAGTCTTATGCTCTACCGACTGAGCTAGCCAGGCTGCTAGAAATGCCAAACATCCTCCAAAAAAAAAAAAAAAATGTGCAAAAAATAATTTCAAAATAAAAGCCATTGTCTACGTTGCTCATGTTCGGTCATAAATCCAGCCACATGAGTTCCCATAACCAGTTTCATTAAAAAAGGACTGTGATTTTGCACCTTTACATGGAATGGTGGTATAGTGGTGAGCATAGCTGCCTTCCAAGCAGTCCCATCGAATCCCATCACTGCCAATTACCCCAGCAGTGCTTCGCTCTCAGTAGAGTTCCTGCTCGTCACTAAAGCAAACTGATGAAAACCATCACTTCCTGTATTACAACTTTTACCTGCTCTATCTGGTCAAGAGAAACAGTCATTTAGTGGTTGGTGCTGTTTTCAGCAGATGGAAATTTGGTGATTGACCATTTTTCACAGGCGACAAACTTCAGTAAGAGTCATGATGTTCAGGCACTGATGTTGGCGACATAACATGATGGGCTTGTCTTGGATTTGAATCCAGGAATTCGCACTCTAAGTGAGAATCACACCCCTAGACCAACGGGCCATCAGCAAGAAGACGAGAAGCAACATTTGATGAAATAATACGTTTTGATGATGGTTGGAAACGGCTTTTTATAGTTTATCACTTGTTAGGATCCCCGTTAGCTGTCACTGAGGCAGCAGCTACTCTTCCTGGGGTCCAAATGAAAACGCACATCTGCAGTCAAACAGGTTCAGGTAGATGCAGAGTTGGTTTGTTCATGTTAACTACCTGTTAAGACTCTACCACCCTTAAAATGAACAGAACCCTAATTAATGTCAGTGCCTGCTATTTCATGTCAAAATGGCTGCTGCAGTGGAAAAAAATAATATTGTGGTCACCCTGCCAGGAGCATATTATAAATTCAATAAAATACATCACCATACCATGTTTTAGGACTGAGTATTATAATAGTAAGGAGCTGTAAATTATTTTACAGGAAGGACACCGTGGAAATTTACTGAAAACCCTGCTGCCAGTATTTTACTGTGAATTTACAGGATAATTGTTTACAGTGTAGGGGCTGCCTGACTAAAAATAAAAACTGTGGAGTGGCAGGGTGCCATCCAGTGACTGTGAAGTTCATACCATATGATCCAGTTTTGTTGTTGCTTCTGTCTGCAGAACTCAAAGGTATCTGGCAGGACCACATTTGTCTTTGGAGCTTCATTCACAGTGTGCACTCTGTGGTGGAGAGATCAAAGACTCCTCCCATTTTTTCCCATGAACTCCACAGTAGAATGCACACTGTGAATGAAGCTCCAAAGAGAAACGTGGTGTGCTCTGCTCGGGTTCAAATCCCGGACGAGCCCTTAGTGTTGCATCGCCAACATCGGTGCCTGGCCATTGTGACTCTTACCAAAGTTTGTCTCCTGTGAAAAGCGGTCAATCACCACATTTCCATCTGCTCAACACAGCAACAACCGCTTTGTCGTGAGTGAGTCTGAAGAGCTGCTGCTTTTGATATATTGCCAGTCAGCAAATAGTATTTGGCAAGGATCATGTAGATCTACATACTGTAGGGTATCATCAAGATCACAGGTTGGTAACATCACCTGTGAGCAGAAAATCCAAAAAATCCCGACCCGAACACCAGAGGAAGGTTAGTTTTTTCTCTACATTATTCACAGAAATGGTCAAAAGCCTTTGATGCTCGTTGAACTTCAGTGGTAGAATTCCTGCGTGCTGCACATGTTTGATTCTCAGCTGATGGTAATGATCCTCTTAACAACATCCAAATGTTAGAAACTCAGTGCTGCCTGCAGTATAAAACACAGCTGCTCTACATGAAAAGTGATACAACTGTGGTCACCTCCTGTCTGTAGTCAGACTCATCACTGTGCTGGATGAGGCCGACAAAAAGAAAGACCTCCTTCGAGCCGGATTTGAACCAGCGACCTAAGGATTTCAGCTGTAAGCCTCTACAGTGCTCCGCTCTACCAACTGAGCTATCGAAGGGAGCTGTTGGTGCACTCAGTCAGTGCGTTCAGCTGTTAACCGAAAGGATGGTGGTTCGAGCCCACCCAGGGATGATCTTTGTTTAATTCACTGGTATTATAGTTCACACATGGAAGAACGGAGGATTTTTACGTTGATGCTCAGTTATCTCCATCTAGTGGACAGATGGTAGAAGTTGATTCCTGAAAAGAGGAAGTGACTTTTCCTCAGATCAAACTGTTGAAGGAGAACGAGCAGCTTCTTCCTCACTGACTCACTCAACCTCTGTCTCCTGGGTTTGGATTGTACATCACAGTGGTGCTGTGGCTTAGTTGGTCAAAGCGCCTGTCTAGTAAACAGGAGATCCTGGGTTCAAATCCCAGCAGTACCTATTTTAACGTTGTTGAGATAAACTCATGTAACTTCTTCTGCAGGAGTTCCATTAAAACTCTCTGACCAATCAGGTAACTGCGGAGTCTTCATGTCTCCCTTTGGAACATCCTGACGTTTTGTGGAAGAGATTAAACCAAACCAGATACTATCCAACAAAAACAGCTGAGGACAGTGCTGTGGACTTGTGAGGAGCACAAGTGTTGACCTCTCGCACCCTACACATTCAAACCCCAGCAGTGCTGTGGTTCATACTGTACAGTATGTTTTCAGTCAGACCTGCTGATCTGCAGTGATGGGCTGTGTGTGCCCCCTGCCAAACACTGCATGTTTTCACATGGGGGTGGGGGGGGCTGAAATTACAAAGGGAGAAAGAAAAGACAGAGGGAGGCTTGTCACTGTAAATTACTGTGATGAGTGCTGATTCTCTCAAATAAGAATATGTTGTACAAACCAAATCAATTAAACGGCTTTGCTTTGTCGTGACACCCAAACATTTGGACACAACTTTCTGACGGGCTGTCATTAGTCTGACTAAAGTTTTCCGAGCGTGAAAAGCGGTTAATCACCAAATTTCCTTCTGCTGAACAAAGCTGTAATAAAGGAAGTGATGAGCAGGAACTCCACTGAGAGCGAAGCACTGCAGGATGTCTTGTAGCCAACAACAGAAGTGCCACTGCAGCACTCTGCTGCTCAACTCTCAGTATTACAGATATGACAGACAACATTCTCCGCGTTTTCCTGTTAATCAGTGCTGCTGAAAAACTCATGTCTCATAATGGGACATCCAGTGTGTATAAACAGCAGTGGATGGTTTCGATCCATCGACCTCTGGGTTATGGGCCCAGCACACTTCCACTGTGCCACTCTGCTCACTATGTTCAGGTTGCAATTTCCTCTGGAGTTTTGTGTAATTTTTGTCAATTTTGTCAATTTTTGTCAAATTTCTGTCAAAGCGGCTGTGGTGGTTAAAAAGTACTGAGATTTCCACCTGCAGTGTATCAAATGACCACGAGGGGGCAGCTTGGAAAATGAAGTCAGATCTTATTGAAGAGCATCAGACTTTTAATCTGAGGATCCAGGGTTCAAGTCCCTGTTCAGGTGCTGCAGCTTCTTCCCAATGCCTGTTTTTTTTGTCATCACATGTACCTTTGGGTTTATGACGAGGTGGCCGAGTGGTTAAGGCGATGGACTGCTAATCCATTGTGCTCTGCACGCATGGGTTAGAATCCCATCCTCGTCGGTGTTCAGCTGGCTTTAGTCTGTCTGAGTTGTACCCTGCTGTTGAGCAGATTGAATTGTGGTGATTGCCCTTTTTTAACAGGAGACAAACTTTGTTAAGAGTCACGATGGTCACTACACTACAGAAACTGCATGCACTCATTCATTTGAAGCGAACGTGAGAGTGTGACGTATCCATCTGTGTCGCGTGGGGCATCAATGAAAGGCAGGAAATGCCTTTGATCTCCAGTGACGTCACACAGTCTCGTTGTGGAGTTATTCGGTGTTGATTCTGCAAAAATGGTCCAGTGCGGTGAAATGGTCCATAGAAGTCTAATATCACCGAAACATGTTAACCAGACAGTGTTCAAGGATTTGAGGTTTAAAACACTAAATTCTCATTATTAACTAAAGCTGTGTCTGTTATATCTATAACAAAAAAAGACCAATTCACTTGTGGAGCTGCTGGTAAAACAGGGACAGTCTGAGATTGCTTGGACATCCTGACTGCACAAAAGAGAGAAATTTCAGGATGCCTGATCCAACAAACATTTGGCTCCTGGCCCAGTTTGGTTCTTACTTCTGTCTGCAGAACTCAAAGGTATCTGGCAGGACCATGATTGTCTTTGGAGCTTCATTAACAGAGTGAACTCTACTGTGGATGTCATGAGAAAAAAGTGGGAGGAGCCTTTGATCTCTTTGATGTCATTAGAACCTTTGTGACAGACCTTTGTGTTTTCTTCCTCTACGATAGAGACACAAACTGGCAGTACTGATGCTGAGCTGCTTAAAGTGTCTGTCTTGTAAACAGGACATTCTGCATTCAAACCCCAGCAGTGCTTCGCTCTCAGTCAGAGTTGACCTCACCCGAAGTACCCCATAACTCTTGCCAAATGACTTTTTATGACCTGCTTGTTTTGACCTACATTTCCAATATTCTGCCTCGTCTTTCAACCACACCACAACCACATGAAATATTGTGAGGTTGAATGCTGCACGCTGACTGCTTGTGTGTCCAAATGGCTTCAAAGACATCTTTTTGCCATGAACTCCTCCAAACCTTTGGACACAGCTTTGAGCTTTCTCACAGGTGACACAGGTGTGCTGTATTCAGGCTCCAGTCTCTTGGCGTGGGTTGAAATCCCACCACTGCCAGGTCATCTCTCTCTCTGCCATTATTTAATATATTATATTTATAATATAATAATATACATTATATTATAATATATATATATGATATTTATGATATATGTATAGAAATACCAGAACGAAAGACAAAGAATTAATCAGTGTCTCTGATTGGAGTAAATCAATAGATTCTGTAACTGAAGTCATCTAACGTCTAAGAAGACATCAATTCTATGACTTGTTGTGTTTGGTAGGAAACACAGCACCAAGAAATAACACTATTAAATTCAAAACTCAAGTAAACGTTGAGGTTGCGTAGTTAATTGCGACTTTCACTTTGTGGTGGCAGTTATGGCTCCCACCAAACCTGCTGTTGCCTTTGTCAGTCAGCACTGCCTCAACAAGTAGCACTTAGTGAATTCAACAGCCAAGTCAGTGCTCAGGTAAGCTGAAGTCTTGTGAAGAATGTGGGCATCGATCCCACTACCTCTCACATGCTAAGCCAGCGCTCTACCATTTGAGCTAATTCCCCTGTACTGGCATGCTAGCATGCAAGCTAGCAGCATGGTGGCTTCGTTTGTCACATTTGCTCCCTTTGTGTCTGACAGAGATGCTGCACCTTCCCATTGCTGGTTGTACTCCTGTGATGTGTGTTGGCCAATTCATTTCAAATGTTTCTAAATCTGTCAGAAGGTCATTTCCCATCTGTGTTCTTTGATCTTATGGTTAGCAGTGTGGACTATGAATCCAGTCATCTGAGTTCAAATCAGTGGAACCTCTGCCATCTGATTCAGTGTTATAGTGATTAAGAATAACACCCAAAACAGATGCTCACCGACCTCTGTGGTTAGGTAAAGGTCCAAAGAGGATGTAGATCAGTGGTAGATGTTCATCAAAACAAAAGGCCACTCAAGGCAGAACCGCTGCTCAGTCTAACATTCAGACAACAAATTGACAACAAACATGACGAGGTGGCCGACGACTCTCTCCTTCATTGCTGATAGATACATTAATGTGAGCAGTTAACTATCCGTCTATTCACACACAGTCCAGGTCGCTGCATGCTGAGGTGGTTTGTAGTCTCCAGACTAGAGAAACAGTAGTTTAGTGTTTGTTGCTGTGTTGAGCAGATGGAAATTTGGTGATTGCCCTTTTTTAACAGGAGACAAACTTTAGTCAGAGTCATGATCGTCAGAGGCCAACCCAGCGCATCATACATGCAAAGCATGTATGAGGCATGTTCTGCCTTGAGTGGCCTTTTGTTTTGGTGAACGTCCTACCACTGAGCTACAGCCGAACACGCTGACTGATTGACACTGACAAACCACTTTACCATCAACCTCAGCTGCAGTATACACATTACACTTCCATTAACAGATCCTCTGTATATACATGTACTTCAGAGTGGTTCTGTGGCTTAGCTGGTCAAAGCACCTGTCTTGTAAACAGGAGCTCCTGGGTTAAAATCCCAGTAATGCCTTGCGCATAATGTTAAATGTTATAGATCTAACAGACACAGCTTTGGTTAATAATGAGAATTTAGTGGTTTAAACCTCAAATCCTTGAACACTGTCTGGTTAACATGTTTCGGTGATATTAGACTTCTATGGACCATTTCACCGCACTGGACCATTTTTGAAAAAGCAAACTCCTAATGTTTTGGCCTCTTTTTTTAACTCACGTCAAAACATCATAATGAAGTTACGTCAAGTACATATAGAGCAGGTCTAGACCAAACTCTTATTAAAATTATTTTGAGAGCCGTGGTGAGGAGGGATTCCAGGTCAGTATCTGGAGGATTTTGCAGATGATGTGCTCCTTTCAGCACCATCAGCCTGAGAACGACAGCACTCATTGGATCGGTTCACAGCTGAGTGTGAAGCAGCAGTGGAGCAGTGGAAGAGTGCTGGGCCCAAAACCCACCTCTGCTGAGGCAGTGATGCAAATAACAAACTACATTCTACATTGATCAACTTGCTGATTACTGCCACTACACGTTGATGTTACGACAGTTGCACTGCCCCTTTCCTCCACTTTGGTTTCACCAGAGCCATTAAATATGTTATAACCTGTAATACATAACTTCCCAACCACGAAGGGACTCGAACCCTCAGTCTTCTGATCCGAAGTCAGACGCCTTGTCCATTAGGCCACGTGTGAAAAAGTGTAATTCACATTTTATACAGATTTTTCATCCACTTTGGAAGAGTTTGGATCACAAATTTTGCAAAAGGCTTTCTTTGTCAGGAGGGGGATTCGAACCCACGTCTCCATTCAGAGACCAGAACACCCTTTAGTGCAGGTAGGAGTTTACCTTGAGTCTGGCGCCTTAGACCACTCGGCCATCCTGACAGGCAGACTGTTTGAATTGAATTTGAATTACTTCCATGTGACAAGTGGAGATATGCTACGCTCTACTCTGCATTGCCATCATATTGGAGGTGGGTTTGGCTGTGCAGTCAGCATTGGTGGTTCAGTGGTAGAATTCTCGCCTCCCATGCGAGAGGCCTGGGTTCAATTCCCGGCCAATGCAATGGTTGCTACTCTCCATGAAAAGCAGCAGTCAGCTCTGCCTGGATACAACAGTGGTCAGGGCTGTATGTTTATACTGAAACACTGACAGGTCTCGTCCTTCTCCCTCTTTTACTTACTCTGGGTTCCAGGCCTCGTTGGTGCAGCAGGCAGTGTGCCAGTCTCATAATCTGAAGAACGTCAGCATGTCGTGTTCATGGAACAGACCCTGGCTTCAGGTTTGTAGACAGATTAAATTTGTTCTCCAAAGAACAGAAAAATTATGAGACACGTCAGGAGTTTTTCAGCAGCACTGATTAACAGGAAAACATGGAGAATGTCATTTATCGCTTTCCTCAGTAATGTGTACTGTTCTGCTCCTGACTCGGTGATGCTGTTGAATGGTTATGTGTATTATGTATTTAATGTCCTGTTGTCAGTTTATCGTCTGTTCCATCATCTCTACCAGCACTTGACTGGATCCATCTTGATCACTGAGCTACATCAGAACAGGAAAAGGTCAGATCCTGATATAATCTTGCGAATCCACAAGTATGCCTTTCTTTGTTTGTGTACCAACAGTCTGAGCTCTGGTTCTGACTTTGTTTTGATGAACCTCATTATTTACACACAGCACATTCAGGACATTAATGTGACAGTTTATTTTATGAGAAAGAAACTCTGGCAAGAGTCACAATTGTCAGCCACGTACGTTGAGGGTATTTTAAGATCCAAAATACATCCTATCTTATCTGCGTGGTGCTGTGGCTTAGTTGGTCAAAGCGCCTGTCTAGTAAACAGGAGGTCCTGGGTTCAAATCCCAGCAGTGCCTCATTGATCAAGTTTAAGGTTGTTAAACTAAATTAACTGCATGGTCTTCATGTCTCTCTTTGGAGCATCCTCAAGTTTTGTGGAAGAGGTGAAACCAAACCAGAAACTATCAGCTGAGTAGAGTGCTGTGGATTTGAGCCGGTAACAGGCTGAATGATCTCAATGCAGATAAAGGTTGTGTATGTTGGCTGGTTAAAGCAGCCTGTGTTTAAATCCCAGCAGTTCCTTGTTGCTAAAGTCAGATGTTGTAGAAACAAATTACTTTTGGGTTTTTATCAGCTGTAGGTTACAACATGATAAGCACATGATAAGCACTTCCTGTGCAAAAGGCCACTCAAGGCAGAGCAGTCTAGACGTGCTCTATATGTACTTGACGTAACTTCATGATAATGTTTTGACGTGAGTTTAAAAAAAGAGGCCAAAACATTAGGAGTTTGCCTTTAAGTGGACTTCAATGGCTGCTGTTTTGTCATCACATGTACACTTGTGTTCACTTTGGTAATTTGGTAGGATGACTACACAGGATAAATTGCTCCAAGCTGAGTGGATAGTTGAGAGATCAGGGTGTTGCACAAGATAAGTACTTCCTGTGCTTCATTATCAACGCTGAAGATGACGGGGATTGAACGCAGGGCCTCATACATGCAAAGCATGCACTCTACCACTGAGCTACATCTACATATGGAAGACCATTTTTTCAAGTAATTCAAATTCAAGTAACTGCTGGATGTAAGATCATATCACATTATGCACAGCTTGGGCTACTGGCAGTGGTGGGATTCGAACCCACGCCTCTGAAGAGACTGGAGCCTAAATCCAGCGCCTTGGACCGCTCGGCCACACTACCATACATTTATATAGAATAAGAACTAAGTAAAGGTTCTCTGACTTAAACAGGTTCATTTCAAAGTTGTTGAGAGATGTGAATTTGAAGCCTTCACTGTGGGACTTTGGAGAAGTGGATGGTGAACAGAACATCCAGCTGAAATAGCTCAGCTGGGAGAGCGTTAGACTGAAGATCTAAAGGTCCCTGGTTCAATCTCCAGGTCCCAGAGTGAGGTTCAAGCTCTGGTTATTGACCTATAGAAGCTGCTTTTCTTTCACCTCTACTGCTGTAAGGAGTGTTTGGGGACAAATGTATTTTGGACTGCTTGTGTGTCCAAAAGGCGTCTTTGACAGCCTTTTGGACACACGCTTTACTTCCACTGCAAAGGAAAACAAGCAAGGTTAATACTGAAGTTTGTTTTCAAGACTGAAGATGTTCCCTCTTCAGCTAGTGCAGTTTCAGTATGGCATTGTTACTATTGTAATGACGTCAGATGCTCCAGCTGAGGCTTGAACTCACAACCTCAGCATCTCTCTGCAGGTTCCTGTCCACCATTTCAGTTAGCAGCCAAACACACTGGCTCATTGCCCCACAGAGACTTAATGACCAGCAGCTGTAGTTACACTATTTAAACCTCAGCTAGTTTCATGTTGGTTCAAACTGATGTTAAGATATTTGACTCTAGCAGTCATTGTTGGTCGATGTATGCTGGATAAGAGAAAGTAGATTAAACACAGCACGTCTCTCAGTGGGCTCCAAAAGACCACTGAGCCATCCTGACATGTGTGTCCAGCTGCCAGTCTCTGATGAGGAACTGCAAAAAATCCTCCAAAAAATTGACAAAAAACACAGACTGTTATGTGTATTTCCTTCTTCAAATCTTTATTTTGGTCATTTAATATGTTTTGATGCGTTTCAACTCCTACAGTTGTGTGCTTCTGAGAGACTCTGTGGCGCAATGGTAGCGCGTCTGACTCCAGATCAGAAGGTTGCGTGTTCAACTCACGTCAGGGTCAGCTCATGTTTGCACTTTTGGTAAACGCTCACATACTCTGTGGTGCAGCAGGACGTGTTTTTCTGATGATCCATTTAATTTCTTCACATCACATTTCACATCACTATTTCCCATTATTTTAGATGGACACACATCACCATTTGATTTTATTTCAGTTTATTTTGAACAATATAAAAAAAAAAAAAGTCAGCAAGTTTTATCAATGATATGGAGGGTGGGGGGTTAAGAAAGTAGTTAGAAAGTCACAAATGTTACCTTAAAGGGCATATTGCAGGTTAAGGGCCACATTGAATCAATGTTTAAAAAAATAATGCTGGAAAGTGAAGGAGGTAAAATGTCCACAGCAGAAGGGGGGCAGATCATTGGACACGTCATATGAAGGGCTCATCCGGGATTTGAACCCGGCACCTCTCGCACCCAAAGCGAGAATCATACCCCTAGACCAACGAGCCCTTGATAAAGTTTTTTAAATTATTGAAAAAATGTTACTTTTCATTCTGCTCTTTATTCAAGCTTTCTTTATTGACAAGAAAGATCCAACATTAAGAACAGAACAGCTGCACACAAACAAAATAATGATGAACCAGACCAGAGGGTGTGTGCCAACTACAGGGTCATCATGAACCTCTGTTTTGGGTGGTGGTTGGATGTTATTGGTTTTTCTTAATCAATATCAAACTAAATAATGGCAATAAAGGTTAAATAAATAAAGGTTGCAGACCCCTGATCGAGGGGTATGATTCTGACTTTGGGTGCAAGAGGTTCTGTGTGTAAATCCCAGAGGAGCCCCTCATATGATGTGTCCACTGTCTGCAGTTCCACTATTCAAGTGTCAGTAAGTTAGACAACATGAATTCAGGAAGGCTTCTCTGACTTCAACAGGTTCTATTCAATGTGCTCTAACTGCCTATAAATGTCTCACTGGATCAAAAGCTTTGAGCTACGATAGGCTATGTAATTATTAAAGTTTGATTTGTGAAAATAAGCCAAAAAGGCACTTTCACACAGGCCGGTTAGCTCAGCTGGTTAGAGCGTGGTGCTCACTGAGCCATCCTGAGCCATCCTGACACGTGTGTCCAGCTGCCAGTCTCTGGTGAGGAAACAGAAAAGTTAATGCTAGCTTTGGTAGGACAGTGTCAGCTCTCTCTCTCCCACTCTCAACCCAACTGGTCGAGGCAGATGGCCGCCCCCCCGAGCCTGGTTCTGCCCGAGGTTTCTGCCTCTTAAACAAAGTTTTTCCTTGCCACTGGCACCAAGTGCTTGCTCATCGGGGATCTGTTGAGTCTCTAAATAATTTTAGAGTTTTGTCTATTCCTGCTCTTTATGTAAAGATGATTGATGTAACGTTGTTGTGATTTGGCACTATACAAATAAATCTGATTTGATTGGTGGAGTGGCAGTGGAGCATTGTTACGGTTGTAATGGTGCCATTTTCAAATATAACCAACCATAGATCGCGAACAGCTAGCTGTTTCTAAAAGTTTGTTAGCAGAGGATTGTTTTGATTCATCAACCTCTAGATTATGGGCCCATAACCGCGCGACACCACTCTGCTGGAAACTCTGCTGTAAGCTGCTTTGAAGAATTTCCAAAATCACATGTGATTCAGATGTAAACAAAGAACAAAGTAGCATAAGTACGGCACACAGCTGGCATTTCCTGTTCAGGATGAAATATGGCACCTCACACCTGATTGTCCAGGCAGGAAAAGGACAAGCCTTTTTTTATCTACAAGATCAAGGTACTGCTGGGATTTGAACCCAGGATCTCCTGTTTACAAGACAGGCGCTTTGACCAGCTAAGCCACAGCACCACTCTGAAGTACATCAGAGGATCTGGTGATGGAAGTGCAATGTGTAAAATGCAGTTGAGGTTGATGGGAAAGTGGCTTGTTTTAATGTAGGTTAATGGGAAAATGGGAAAGACCCTTATTGACACCATTGTTTCCCTTTGCTACATCTGAGCTAAAAATACAAATAAAATAATCTAAATTGACTTTTATTTTGAAATTCTTGTGTGGTGACTGTTGTTGTTCTTTCTGCAGCTCAGACGGAAAGCTGTCCAAATGTTTGGAGCGGAGAATTGCAAAAAGATGTCCTTGAAGCATCCTGGACACACAACCAGTCAGCGTGCAGCATCCAACCTCACAAACTCTCAAACAATATTTCATGGTTCTGGTGAAACCAAAGTAGAGGAAAGGGCAGTGCAACTGTGGTAACATCAACATGTAGTGGCAGTAAAGGCAGTAAACTTTGATCAGTGTAGTTTGTTATTTGCATCACTGCCTTAGCAGAGGTGGGTTTTGGGCCCAGCACTCTTCCACTGCTCCACTGCTGCTTCACACTCAGCTGTGAACCGAACCAATGAGATCCCCGGCATCTTCAGCGTTGATAACAAAGCACATTGTCAGGAGGGACACGTCACAGGCTCCAGTGGAGTAGTAATTGAGGGATCAGAGCGTTGGAGAGCAGAACTCTTTCCTGTGCTTCAGATCCACTGTTTGGTTCTGAGCTGATCATTAATAATCAATCAATGAATGATCAATAAGCTTCACAGCTGTTCTGAAGTGTGGCAGACTTTGTGTTTACATCTGAATCACGTGATTTTGGAAATTCTTTGAAGCAGCTTCAAAGGAGGAGTTTCATTCTGAGTATTGTGACATCATCAGGTGATGTATCAAAGGCAGCAGCTCTTCAGACTCACATCACAATAACTTTTTGTCTTATTTGGCTCCATTTGGTGGAAGCTGTGAATCGCAGGATTCAGGGGGAATACATCCATACATACATCTTCACTGAAATAATGACACCTGTGAGAAAGCTCAAAGCTGTGTCCAAAGGTTTGGAGGAGTGAATGGCAGAAAGATGTCTTTGAAGCCATTTGGACACACAACCAGTCAGCGTGCAGCATTCAACCTCACAATATTTCATGTGGACTGGACTCACTTTGATTGGCTATTTTTCAGCTTCTGTCGTCAGAATGGCTGAGCGGTCTAAGGCGCTGCGTTCAGGTCGCAGTCTCCCCTGGAGACTCCAGGACAAGTATCAAATATGACGAGGTGTCCGAGTGGTTAATGTCTCAAAAGTTAGGTTAGCTCAGCTGGTTGGAGCGTGGTGCTAATAACCCCAGTCATGGATTAGATCCCCACTCTGCGATAAATGACATTCTCCATGTTTTCCTGTAAATCAGTGCTTCAGAAATGTTGAAATGGAAACATAAATGTTACTGAATGTTATTTTCCCATTTGTTTTTACTTCTTCTATGATACAGATACAGACGGTTTCAGAGAACAACTGCAGAGGTGACCCTTCTGCTTTGTTGAGGTGATGAGGAGGAACTCCACTGAGAGCGAAGCAGCTGCTCCTTTCTGATGCTCCACTGACTGAGCTACAGATGATTCAGTAACAGCTGAGTTATCTTTAGTCCAACAACTGCTGTCCATTCCTACCACAGGGAGCCACAGGCTTTAGAGTTTTCAGTCCTAACCCCTTTATTGTGAAAAAGTCAAATTCACATTTTATACAGATTTTTCATCCACTTTGGAAGAGTTTGGTTAACAAATTTTACAAAACACTGTCAGGACAACTTTAGGAGCAAGGTAACAACAAAACTGGAACTATTTGGACTGAACTGGATTTGAAACCTTCACTGTTGGACTTTGGAGAAGTGGGTGGTGAACATCCAGCATGAATTTAGCCAGGCATACAGTGGTAGTGTGGCCGAGCGGTCCAAGGCGCTGGATTAAGGCTCCAGTCTCTTCGGAGGCGTGGGTTCGAATCCCATCACTGCCAGTTTTTTTTCTTGTCAATGAAAACCAATCCACTAAGTCAGGCACTTTTCATCTCCCTGTGAACAAAAGTTACAGTGACAGACGATACCAACACCAGCTGGGCTGAAATGAGAAACATCACAGTCAGCCTTTTCAGACCCAGGTAGGTTTGGAGGTCTACCAGGTCCGATTCTCTCCAGATGTCCCCAAACACACGGTTTGTCATCTCCAGTATAATTCCCTCGATGGACTCTGGGAAAAAGAGTTGGAAGCTGTGCTGGGAGCATTGCTGTGCATGGTTGTTGTGGCCGAGTGGTTAAGGCGATGGACTAGAAATCCATTGGGGTTTCCCCGCGCAGGTTCAAATCCTGCCAACAACGGTTAGTTGTTTTCACGGACCAAGTTTCACATGTTCCCAAGCATATTTGAGAATCTCTGTAATCTGCACAGCCTTAAAGTATGACACAGCTGAGTGCTGTTGTTCAGACCCATCTAAAAGGATGAGAGCACTCACTGGTGATCAGTTACCATTATGAGGGCAGGCATAGGTGGCACACCTTTAGTTCCACTTCCAGATCATGGAAGCAATTTCAGCTGCGTGCTTACCAACAGTGCAGAGAACAGATGAGCTGACCGTGACGTGATTTGAACACACAACCTTCAGATCTGGCGTCAGACGCGCTACCATTGCGCCACAGATTCTTTTACTCAGTAGCCTGCAGGGCGGGGAAGTTGTCAGCGTCTCCACACCACTTTGGTGGTGTAAACTGATGTGAAAGCGCACATCGCTCTGCAGCTCTCAACAGCGGGTGCTGCCGTGAGCCCCGTCCCAAAGCCCTCACCTATTCAATCTATTTATGAAACATTTCAGAAGCCAAACAGTCCAAGGTGCTGCATTCATTCTGCGGTCTCTTAGAGGGGTGGGTTTGAATCCCATCACTACTAATTACCTCTATTCCTCTGAATGTAACCTGTTTACAACATCAGTTGAGTGTGATGACTGAGCTCTTCGTGAAACACATCACAGGTTCTAGGTCTTCCACGTGAATGCCTTTTATAGCAGGCATTGCTTCTTAATGCTGAAATGAGAGATAAAAAGCTATGTCGGAAGTTTCAAGGTGCTAACATTTACAAACAGTTTGTACTAACAGTTAATTGAGGAATCAGCAGAATGAGGACAGATGTGACTTAAAGCACAACAAAGATCTTTCCCCAGAAGGCCCTCAGACAAAGAAGCTGGGTAACAGCACAGACTGTCAGGAGTGGTATTTGAACCCTCAGTTCCAGAGGAGACTGTCACCTGAACACAGCACCTTCAAAAGTCCACAGCACTCTGCTCAGCTTTTTTAGTTTTTTGTGTATTTCTACTTTTCTTGCGGCTCATGTAGTTGTTGTGGCCGAGTGGTTAAGGCGATGGACTCAAAGTCCATTGGGGTTTCCCCGCGCAGGTTCAAATCCTGTCAACAATGTTTAGTTGTTTTCAAGGAGCAAGTTTCCCATGTTCACCATCCACTTATCCAAAGTCCCACAGTGAAGGCTTCAAATGCACATCTCTCACAGTGTTATCATGCCAAGAGAAAGAACTGACTGATTCTGACAATGGGACATCACCGTGGCCTAGTGACCACGTGGCCTAATGGGCAAGGCGTCTGACTTCGGATCAGAAGACTGAGGGTTCGAGTCCCTTTGTGGTTGATGGTGCCGAAAGGAGCACATCATCTCATCACATCACATCATCCTCCAGATACTGACCTGGAACCCAAAGCCAAAATAATGGCAACAGACAAGGCAAGCAGACCTTCTTCTGCTGTGTTGCCGTTATTTTGGCCTCCATGTGCGATCTTCATCCTCTTTGGCATGATGTTTGTGTTTGTCAGTGTGTTTCGCTGTAATTCTCCTGTGCATGTACTGTGATGTGACTCTGTCTGCCAGCTGGTATTTACATGGAATTATTGGGAGCCAGTGACATCACAGTCACTTCAAAGGCAACTGAATCATTTCAAAGGCGATGGAATCTTGTCCCAGTAATGTCTTATAGAGCAGAAGTCAGAGTTTTGTTTTTTTAATTATGTATTATATTATCTTCTACCCACGTTCATTATTCTGATTGACCACTAGTGCGCAGTTACAGTCTATTGGTGTAACACATCATGGATTCTAGGTCTCCCACATGAATGCCTTTTATACCAGGTATTGCTGCTTGAAGCCGAAATGAGAGTGAAAAAAATATGCAGGAAATTTCAATTTGTTAAGTCCCTTCACCTGTAATACACCACTGACCAACCAAGAAGGAACTGGAACCTTCAGTCTTCTGATCCGAAGACAGAGGCCTTGTCCTTTAGGCCATGTGATCTCTGCGCGTGGGCCTTTTTAATGTGCTGTTGTTAGTTTATCATCTGATCTTGTAATATTTCATGGCTTCAACATTCATCAGGATGAAGGCAGCATCGAGCACCAGAGGTCAGTGTTGGCCATGACCTGAGATCACATCCACCTTCTGTGGAGGAGATCTGGAGATCTGGAAAATCCAGCTTGGGAAGTGCCCTTTGACTTTGTTCTGGCTTTGGCTCTCTGACTTTGTTCTTTCAGGAGAAAAACAGATCAGTCAGATGGGGCGACAGGAACATGAACATGAGTCCTAAATATCTCTTTGCTTCAACATTCATCAGGATGTAGGAAGGGATCTGGAAAAGGTAAAGTCCTGTTCAGTCAGTGCCTCACTGTGTTCTTCTTTCTGCAAAGTGGAATCAATAAAGTTTTGTTTCAACACGTCATCGTTTAAATGTTGGTTGTATTTTGCATTTGTCAGTTGAATCCACAGAGTCACTGAAATGATGAAGTAAATCCAGGAAAGGAAATAAATCCAGAATCTTGTGGATTCACAAGATTATATCAGGATCTGACCTTTTCCTGTTCCATCACTAACCATCAAAGGAGATGCTGATTCTGTGATGTCACAAAGGTTCTAATGACATCAGAGAGATCAAAGACAAAGAATTAGTTTACTTTGATTCATTTAAAGTGTGGATAATGTTCGGTCATAAATCCAGCCACATGTGAGTTCCCATAACCAGTTTCATAACCAGTTTTGAACCTTCACATGCAATGGTGGTATAGTGGTGAGCATAGCTGCCTTCCAAGCAGTTGACCCGGGTTCGATTCCCGGCCATTGCAGTTTAACTTTTGCCAGAGGAAGGTTAGTCTTTTCTCTACATTATTCACAGTAATGGAAATTTGTCTGCATCCATCCAAAGGGAAGCAACATGAAGCCAGAGTGTTCAGACAACCACAGCCAATGCAAAAACCAAGACAGAGCCCCCCCGTATAACCAAGAAAAAAAAGATGGGCGGTTCGAAGGTACGAAGATGGGTGGACTTCAGCACGAGCAGTCCTAATTGACAGAATAGAATAAGTGATTACCACAATACACCATAAGAAAACGAAAAGGACTGTCACCATGGAGACCATGACAACCTCAAGTATGGGACACAAAGCACAGCCCTGCTGGACGCCAACACCCACCAGAGACAAGTTCAGCTTATTGCCATATAATGATGGGATGGCTCCATACTCCAGAACATCCCTGTGAACCCGGTCATACACCTTCTCCAGATCAAATCTTGGGGTTCCACATGTCCACTATAATTCCAGTGGATAAGACAAAGCACTTCCCTTGGTGGTCTCAAACCACCATCCTTTCAGTTAACAGCCAAATGCGGTGACCGATTGCACCACAGAGACATGATGTTGCAGCCTGCTGTTCCAACTAGATACAGCAACAAGTGAACTAAACACAGCAGGTCTCTGGGTGGACTTCAAAGTCTTTCAGCAAACAGCTGAACACATTGATAGTTGTGTCATAATTGATGAAATTGGATACGGAAGATAAAAATTGGGCTGCTTTGGAATACATATGGAGTTTTTTGTTTAAATATTGTGAGCAACATTACAGAACAAACTGTCCCCTGATGGTCAAAGCACATGGTCCAAATAAAGAAATATCTGATTGATATGAGTTCCAGCCAATGATCAATCACCTTCTGCTAAAAACAGCAACAACCACAAAATTTCTGTTTCTCTTGTCCAGATATTGCAGGTAAAAGCTGTAATACAGGAAGTGATGGTTTTCATCAGTTTGTTTCAGTGATGAGCAGGAACTCCACTGAGAGTGAAGCCCTGCGGGGGTTTGAACGCAGGATGTCCTGTTTAATCACTTTAATCAGCTTAGCATCAGTACTGCCAGTTTCTCTGCAGTTGTTCTCTGAAACCGTGTCTGTATCATAGAAAAAGTAAAAACAAACGGGAAAATAACACTCAGTAACATTCATGTTTCCATTTCAACATTTTTGCGAGCGCTCTACCATTTGAGCAGTCTGAAAGTGGCCTTACAGTAAAGACTGCCCGATAGCCTGCCTGAAGTGTGGGTGGTCAAAAGTTGACCAAAACAACTTTGTCCCCAAACACATCTTACAGCAGTCGAGAAAAGAAAAGCAGTTTCTGTCAGAAGCGGGATTTGAATTCACACCTCCAGGAGAGACTGCGACCTCAGACCGCTCGGCCATCCTGGAAATTCTTCAAAGCAGCTCCAACAATCTATCAACACTCCCACCAATATAAATCAGCACCCCTGAATACTGATTCTGTGATGTCACAAAGGTTCTAATGACATCAAAGCCTGTTACCGGCTCAAATTCACAGCTGTTTTTGCTGGATAGTATCTGGTTTGATTTCACCTCTTCCACAAAACTTAAGGATGCTCAACAGAGAGACATAAAGACTGTAACAGTTAACTGACTGGTCAGAGAGAGTGTTGTGTCTTTTTAACAGAACTTACATGAGATTAACTCAACAGCCTTACATTTTATCAATGAGGCAATGCTGGGATTTGAACCCAGGCTCTCCTGTTTACTAGACAGGCGCTTTGACCAACTAAGCCACAGCACCACTCTGATGTACAGCGATGTATTTTGGATCTGAAAATACCCCCAACATACGTGGCTGACCATCGTGACTTTTCTTTAGCATATAATTAACTGTCACATTAATGTCCTGAATGTGCTGTGTGTAAATAATGAGGTTAATCAAAAAAAAAAAAAAAACAAACGCCACAAATGTTCCATCAGTAACCATCAAAGGAGATGCTGATTCTGTCACAAAGGTTCTAATGACATCAAAGGGATCAAAGACTCCTCCCACTTTTTTGTCACGACCTCCCATGACCTCCCCAGCCCACATGGCTCGTTGGTATGATTCTCGCTTAGGGTGCGAGAGGTCCCGGGTTCAAATCCCAGACGAGCCCATCTGTTGCCTTTCAGTCAATAAGGGTGCTAACTGTTACACTATGGAGCTGTGTGAGGTTTGCTGTCTGGTTGTTAGTTGCAGTATCTTGGCAACTGAAGCAAGAGCAATGGTAGTTTTGTGGCTCATGCTGTGCTGATGTAGCGCCCTCTAGACGGCCTGTCTATGTTTATGAGGTACGCTTCCCAAGTTCTTACAGTTTAGAAATCTCTTTCTTTAAGGTTAACTAATACCAAATGAGAAGTATACTGTAATTTAATATTGGCCAACTAATATCTATTTATACTATGATACAAACCACTTTCATCTACTCATCGAATGTATTTACACTAATTTTTAATGATTTTACTCAAAACTATAGATAAATGAAATAATTAAATTTTCTTCACCACCTGTAAGTACCCTTTTAACACTTTGTAAACAACAATAATATGTCAAACACAAATAACCAGAAGAAAGGTCAATTTTAAAGATTTACTGATGTAAATATAAACACAAATGCTCGCTCAACAATGAAAATACACAAAATAAACACTCCAATTCAAAACCTTTCTGTACCTTTAACTTATCAATTTCTAAATATTCAAATAACACCTTATTTTGAGTGCACTCATTAATAAGAAATTAATAACACACCTAAAGCCGGCAGTTATAACTAACTGAAAAAAAGGATATTAACGATGCAGGCCCGAAGCGATGCTCGTGTGCGTTGTAGCCAGAAACACAATGGCGGTTTCACGCTAAAGCGCTGAAATAAAACAGCCAAGAGACTCACTGCAGTGATGGCGTCCTCGTCCCGTATGCAGTACCAGCGGGTTGCTGATGCATGGGCGGATGGTGACTATTCTTCCTGTCTGGATCAGCGTGTTGCTGCCAAGACGGCTGCAGATGACTCCCACACTCCCGGTAGAACGTCACCGCTGACTGTCTTAACAGGTCCGGCACACAGCAGGCTAACTTCTCCCGTAGTCGAGTAGCTGGTCTAGCTGCACGTGAATGAAGTAGCTAAGCTAATGCGAGCAGCATTAGCGGTTAGCGGTGCTCCTCATGGAATACTCTCTGCCAAAGTATTCGTCCTTCCACTGGAACGCGGTGTTGCGCTGAATATCAGTCACTACGAGATTCACTGTCCGCTTATCTCCTGATATTCTTACAAACAATGTCCGTGTTCTGCATATTTGCTCACTCTGCCACATTGAACGCCAGCAGTCCTCGCTTCTCCTCCTCGAGTCTCCCGCTCTTCCTCTCGCAACTGTCAAGTTTTTTTTTTCACACACAATACATACACTTCCTGTTTCGCCAGCTCTTAACCAATTAATTACCAGAATTACAATTTTCACGATCTGTACTTCTTTCTTAACCCGGTGGCTTTTCAAAATAAAACAAAATATGTTAAAGTGCACATTTGTATCTTTTAAGCTTTTTCATGAAATATTATTCTTAATACTTTTAACCACAATTTATCAAACATGAACATATTTAAACTATTTATTGACCCTTTTTTTTTAACAGGGTTACACTGAGGAGAAGGGATATTGGTGATTGACTGCTTTTCACAGGAGACAAACTTTGGTAGGAGTCATGATGGTCAGCCACTTACTTTGCAATATTTTCATATCCTCTGTACATCTTGGTACTTCTTTGTACTACTTTTGTGGTGCTGAGCTCACCATTTGAAGCAAACATGAGAGAGTGTGACGTATGCATCTGTGTTGCGTGGGGGATCAATGATTCTGGTTTCATACCGGAGCTGCTCTCTGCTCTGATTACACTGATTAACATCAGCTGAGGTCCAATCAGAACCTGAGTCCAGATGGAGCATTCAGGTTCGGTCTGACTTTTCTTTAAATTGGTTTTAATTATTTTGTTTTATTTTTATTGTGCATGTTTTAAAAAGTACTGAGACTTCCACCTGCAGTCTACCGGCTTCACTGGTTGGAAAGTCAAGTCAAAGTGTGTTGAAGTCTATGGGGTTTCATACAGACAGAGTGAAAGGTATCATGTTCTGAGATGCTGCATGTGGTCAGTATTGGGATTGAGCCCATGACCTTGGCGTTACCAGCACCACACTCTCACCATTGCAGTTCGCTGTGTATGAGGCAGCTGAGCTGCAGACCATTCAGTGTGTAGGGGGTTTGAATCCTGCCTGTCCATGTTGGTCCTTCTTGAACATTCTCTAAATATCCTTGAAACCTCTTTAAGGTTAATTCAAAGTTGGATGGACTGTATCTGCTTTCAAAACTGTTGTCAGATCTTTCATTTTTTTTCCAACGAGGAACGATGAACACTGACGAGGATGGGATTCGAACCCACACGTGCAGAGCACAATGGATTAGCATGGATTATCACCAACTTTACTGCAACTGCAAGCTATGCTTTGTGAAAAGGTACAATGTAGCACATTGTTTGTTATTTGCATCACTGCCTTAGCAAAGGATGGTTTCCATCATCCACCTCTGGGTTTTCAAGAAATGAAATATGACAAGAACAGACAACAAACTGACAACAGGACATTAAAATGGGCGACACTCAGACCCCACATGGCCCAAAGGACAAGGTGTTTGACTTTGGATCAGAAGACCGAGGCTTTGAAGCCCTGGCTGCAGTAGACAAGAGAAGATGTTAATGTTGTTGCACGGTCCTGTGTTTAGCAGAAGGAAATTGGTGAGTGCCTTTTCATAGGAGACAAACTTTGGTAAGAGTCATGAGAGTGAGGCACTTCTGTTGGCCACAAGACATTATGGGCTCGACTGGGATTTCAACCCAGGACACTTCCTGTACTACAGCTTTTACCTGCAGTCTGTGAACAAGAGAAACTGTAATTTTGTGTTTAGCAGAAGGAAATTTGGTGATTGACCACTTTTCACAGGAGACAAGAATTAAGGCATTTATGATTGCAACATGGCATGACATTCATTGATTGATTATTAATGATCAGCTCAGAACCAAACAGTGTATCTTTCATCCAAAGACACACTCCACTCTCCACACAGGAGGTGTTTCAGGTGTCTGTTTGTACACAAGCTGCATGAATGTGACACAGAGCTCATGTTTAAAGTATTTTTCTTTAGTTTTACAATCAGTTATTGTGTCTGGAGCTCTGACTGTTTCCAAAAGTGCAGGTGACCTAAATTCAGCAGGACAGGCAGCATTATCAACGGCCTCATCTCATCCAAAAGGTTTCATCAGACAGATGCTGTCACAGGAGCTCAGCAGCCATCTGGTTAGCTAAAGCTGCCCACCAAGCAGGGGATGTAGCTGAGCGGTAAGGTGCATGCTTTGCATGTATGAGGCCCCGGGTTCAATGCTGAAATGAGAGATGAAAAGCTATGTAGTAAATTTCGACCAACAGTTAATGGAAAATTTAATCACATCAGTGGAGGTGTAGAGGAAAGGGACAGCACAGCTGTGGTAACATCAACATGTAGTGGCAGTAAAGGCAGTAAACATTGCTCAATGTAGTTTGTTATTTGCATCAGTGCCTCAGCAGAGGTGGGTTTTGGGCCCAGCACTCTTCCACTGCTCCACTGCTGCTTCACACTCAGCTGTGAACCGATCCAATGAGTGCTGTTGTTCTCAGGCTGATGGTGCCGAAAGGAGCACATCATCTGCAAAATCCTCCAGATACTGACCTGGAACCCCTCCTCAGACTATTTCTCTGAATTTTTTGGGGGGTTGGGGGGCCAGCTTCATGCCGGTGTGTGATGAGCCTGTCGTTAGCACACACCCTCTGGTCCCCCTTTTTGAAGGGCTGTTAATGATTACTTTTGTTACTTTATTTATTTAAGAAACCTATGCAGCTAATGGTTGTTGTGGCCGAGTGGTTAAGGCGATGGACTTGAAATCCATTGGGGTTTTCCTGCGTAGGTTCGAATCCTGCCAACAACGGCTAGTCATTTTTGACCAAGTTTCCCAGTGAGAGAGCTCCAGAGCAGGTTAGAGAATATCTGTAATATGCACGGCATTAAAATATGGGACAGCTGATTCATGTTGTTAGGACTCATCTTAGAGGATCAGCGCACTGACTGGTGCTCAGTTTTCATTATCAAGGTCGGTGATAGGGACACACCTTTAGTTCCACTTCCAGGCCATGGACGCAAGAACGAGAATAGCAACACTGCAACAGTGTTTCTGCAAACAAGGCAAGAGAGGAAGCCTGACAAAAAATTTCAGATAATGTAAATTAATATAGATGATATAATGTATCATTATATTTACATAACATTAATTCCCTCCTTAACATCGTCTCACAATGAAGAATACATGGAAATCACTTAGATTAGGGCCGGGGTCGGCAACCTGTGGCTCCAGAGGAAAAGCTTATTTTGGAAAAAAATAAAAATAACAGTTAATGGTCAATTAATTTATTTTGTCTTATTTATTTAGTATAGTTATTTTTGTATCGTTATTTCTTTGGAGATTCAGATGCTCTTGTGACTTAAAAATAAATTTAGTTTTAAAAGCTAATAGCTTGCTCAGAAGCACAACTGGAGCGACATTGAAAGGCTTCCCAAACCGGAAAAAACAACCAACCGTTGTTGGCAGGATTTGAACCTGGGCGGGGAAACCCCAATGGATTTCTAGTCCATTGCCTTAACCACTCGGCCACAACAACCATGCACAGCAAAGCTCCCAGCACAGCTTCCAACTCTTTTTCCCAGAGTCCATCAAGGGAATTATACTGGAGATGACAAACCTGGAGGGGAAGCGTGTGTTTGGGGACATCTGGAGAGAATTGGACCTGGTAGACCTCCAAACCTACCTGGGTCTGAAAAGGCTGACTGTGATGTTTCTCATTTCAGCCCAGCTGGTGTTGGTATCGTCTGTCACTGTAACTTTTGTTCGCAGGGAGATGAAAAGTGCCTGACTTAGTGGATTGGTTTCCATTTACAAGAAACAAAGTGGCAGTGGTGGGATTCGAACCGACGCCTCCGAAGAGACTGGAGCCTTAATCCAGCGCCTTGGACCGCTCGGCCACACTACCACTGTATGACTGTCTAAATTCGTGCTGGATGTTCATCACCCACTTCTCCAAAGTCCAACAGTGAAGGTTTCAAATCCAGTTCAGTCCAAATAATTCCAGTTTTGTGTTCCTTCTGTCTGCAGAACTCAAAGTTATCTGGCAGGACCATGTTTGTCTTTTGAGCTTCATTAACAGAGTGCACTCTACTGTGGAGGTCATGACAAAAAAATGGGAGGAGCCTTTGATCTCTGTGATGTCATTAGAACCTTTGCGACATCACAGAATCACCTAAGGATTTCAGCTGTAAGCCTCTACAGTCCTCCGCTCTATCAACTGAGCTATCGAAGGGAGACATTTGTCTTCTTGTCTTCTTTGACTAATATTTACAGATTTGACATTACTTCACAAATCCAGCCACGCCTGAGTTAGCACAACTAGTTTCATTATAAATTCTGATGGCCACCAAAACAAAAATCACAGATTCAAATTAAATCAGATTCATTCATATATATTGCCAAATCTTAAAAAAGTTGAATCACACTGAGTAACAAAAGGTGGTTGTCTCGTTGGAGGGGATCATCGGCATAGGAGTGAAAATTAGTTCCACAACTGAATCATTTGGGCAAAAGTTGAACAATATGGAGACTTTACTTGGGACGGTTGTCATTGGAAGCTTGTTCACATTGTGAAGCTTTTAAATGTAGTTTATTTTACTGAGGACAAAAGAAAAAGACAGATTGATTGTCAGATTGATTGTTTTTTGACAAATTTTTCGGCTCATTTGCGAGCTTTTGTTGTCAGAATGGCTGAGCGGTCTAAGGCACTGCGTTCAGGTTGCAGTCTCCCCTGGAGGCGTGGGTTCAAATCCCACTTCTGACAGAAAGTGCTTTTCTTTCACCTCTACTTCAGCAAGGTGTGTTTATGGACAAAGTTGGCTTAGCTGCCAAACCGTCTCCACTTCTTATATGGTGAATGTGTGCTTCTGTGTTTTTTTTTTCTTTTGCAAGAAAATGTAAAATGTTTACTTCTTCTACGATACAGATACAGACGTTTCAGAGAACAACTGCAGAGATGACTTTCTGCTTAGTTGAGGTGATGAGGAGGAACTCCACTGAGAGTGAAGCACTGCTGGGGTATGAATGCAGGATGTCCTGTTTACAAGACAGACACTTTAAGCAGCTCAGCATCAGTACTGCCAATTTCTCTTTGAAAATTTGAGTATCCGGTTCCAGAACAGCTGATCTTAGTTGGTTCATGTTCACGTTGAGTTGCACGTGTGCACAACCTCTATAAAAAGCCATCATCAATGGAGGTTCAAATCCCGGATGAGCCCATCTGTTGCCTTTCAGCCGATAGGGGTGCTAACTGTAATACTATGGAGCTGTGTGAGGTTTGCTGTCTGGTTGCTAGTTGCAGTATCTTGGCAACTGAAGCAAGAGCAATGTTAATTTTGTGGCTCATGCTGTGCTGAGGAGAAGGGATATTGGTGATTGACTGCTTTTCACAGGAGACAAACTTTGCTAGGAGTCATGATAGTCAGCCACTTTGCAATATTTTCAGATCCTCTGTACATCTTGGTACTTCTTTGTACTACTTTTGTGGTGCTGACATAACATGATGTTCTATCTGTCACCATCTTTGCTGGTCCATGATTATGATCAAAGCATATCGTCCAAAAAAAGAAATTTCAACAACTGAACATCATCTGTTCTCACCTATTTTGCTTCATCTGCTTTTTAGTGTCCAGGACACAGAGGAAGAGGACGTCTCCACATGCACACTTGTTCTTCGTGTTTTCACTTACTGTTAAAGTAAAAAAATAAAATTTTAATTCATCCAAGTGTAATTAGTTGTTATGTAATACATATTATATACATAAAACAACTTTGTCCCCAAAGACAACTAACAGCAGTAGAGGTGAAAGAAAAGACATTTCTGTCAGAAGTGTGATTCGAACCCAAAGAGGATGTAGATCAGTGGTAGACGTTCATTGGTCCGTTGTTGTAAAGCAAATTCCCATACCGGGAGTCGAACCCGGGCCGCCTGGGTGAAAACCAGGAATCCTGACCGCTAGACCATATGGGATTCTATGACACAGCTTCTTTGCAACACTCCATTTATAACAGTTTTACATTTAATTAAATAATTCACTGCAAAAATGACACACATATGACATTATGGGAAATCTCAAAACTGTGTACAAATGTTTGGAGGAGAAAATGGAAGAAAGATGTGTTTGACAGCCTTTTGGACACACAACCAGTCAGCGTGACGCATCCACCCTCACAATATTTCATGGTGTGGTTGAAAGAGGAGGGAGAATATTGGAAAGGTAGGTCAAAAAAACCGAAACCCAGGATTAAACCAGGGACCTTTAGATCTTCAGTCTAACGCTCTCCCAGCTGAGCTATTTCAGCTGGTTGAGCCCACTGATGCTGGATGTTCTGTTCACCATTCAGTTCAAATCTGGGTGTCCCCTGCCAAACCTACATGTTTTCATACGCAAGCACAAACTCTGGTTGACTGTGATGTTTCTCATTTCAGCCCACCTGGTGTTGGTATCGTCTTTCACTGGATTCTATAACTTTTGTTCACAGGGAGACAAAAAATGCCCGAATTAGCTGATTAGTTTTCATCGACAAGAAACAAACTGGCAGTGGTGGGATTCGAACCCATGCCTCCGAAGAGACTGGAGCCTTAATCTAGCGCCTTGGACCGCTCGGCCACACTACCCTGTTAACAAAATTCAAACCCACTACACACTGAATGGTCTGCAGCTCAGCTCCCTCATACACAGCTAACGGCAATGGTTAGAGTGTGGCGCTGATAACGCCAAGGTCATGGGTACCATTTGAGCTAATTCCCCAGCCGTCAGCACATGTTCTCTAAACGAACCCAAAGTGGTACCGTGATGCATATACTGATCTTTATTTGCACAGTGTGATTATATATAGTGAAAGTATCTCCAGGAGTAAAATGATTAAATCACTACCTCAATCTCAATTGACAACCTCTGTATTATATCAGAGGCCCTTTGCGATACATATACTTATCTTTATTAACATTTGTATCTGTACACACACGCACACAATCACACACACCACGTTTTCCAGCCCTCATGGTTCTTGGGGAATCCATACATGTGGAAACCCTTCTTGGACTGATTGGAGCATCCAAACGCTGCACTCCCACATTAAAACAAACCACTTTACCATCAACCTCAGCTGCAGTATACACATTACACTTCCATCACCAGATCCTCTGTATATACATGTACTTCAGAGTGGTGCTGTGGCTTAGCTGGTCAAAGCGCCTGTCTTGTAAACAGGAGAGCCTGGGTTCAAATCCCAGCAGTGCCTTGCACATAAGGTTAAATGTTATAGATATAACAGACACAGCTTTAGTTAATAATGAGAATTTAGTGGTTTAAACCTCAAATCCTTGAACACTGTCTGGTTAACATGTTTCGGTGATATTAGACTTCTATGGACCATTTCACCGCACCACATTTTTGCAGAATCAACAACTAATAACTCCACAACGAGACTGGAACACACTGGAGATCAAAGGCATTTCCTGTCTTTCATTGATGCCCCACGTGACACAGATGGATACGTCACACTCTCACGTTCGCTTCAAATGAATGAGTGCATGCAGTTTCTGTAGTGTAGTGACCATCATGACTCTTAACAAAGTTTGTCTCCTGTTAAAAAAGGGCAATCACCACATTTTAATCTGCTCAACAGCAGGGTACAACTCAGACAGACTAAAGCCAGCTGAACACCGACGAGGATGGGATTCGAACCCACGCGTGCAGAGCACAATGGATTAGCAGTCCATCGCCTTCACCACTCGGCCACCTCGTCATGAACCCAAAGGTACATGTGATGACAAAAAAACAGCCATTGGGAAGAAGGTGCAGCACCTGAACAGGGACTTGAACCCTGGATCCTCAGATTAAAAGTCTGATGCTCTTCAGTAAGATCTGACTTCATTTTCCAAGCTGCCTCGTGGTCATTTGATACACTGCAGGTGGAAATCTCAGTACCTTTTAACCACCACAGCCGCTTTGACAGAACGTGGATGTGGTGGTGAAAAATTACACAAAACTCCAGAGGACATTGCAACCTGAACATAGTGAGCACAGTGGCGCAGTGGAAGTGTGCTGGGCCCATAACACAGAGGTCGATGGATCGAAACCATCCTCTGCTGTTTATACACACTGGATGTCCCATCATGAGACATGAGTTTATCAGCAGCACTGATTAACAGGAAAACACAGAGAATGTTGTCTATCATATCTATAATACTGAGAGTTGAGCAGCAGAGTGCTGCAGTGGCACTTCTGTTGTTGGCTACAAGACATCCTGCAGTGCTTCGAGTTCCTGCTCATCACTTCCTTTATTACAGCTTTGTTCAGCAGAAGGAAATTTGGTGGTGAAACTGCTTTTCACGCTCGGAAAACTTTAGTAAGACTAATGACAGCCCGTCAGAAAGTTGTGTCCAAATGTTTGGGTGTCACGACAAAGCAAAGCCGTTTAATTGATTTGGTTTGTTTGTTTTAAACAGATTCTTATTTGAGAGAATCAGCACTCATCACAGTAATTTACAGTGACAAGCCTCCCTCTGTCTTTTCTTTCTCCCTTTGTAATTTCAGCCCCCCCCACCCCCATGTGAAAACATGCAGTGTTTGGCACACACAGCCCATCACTGCAGATCAGCAGGTCTGACTGAAAACATACTGTAAAGTATGAACCACAGCACTGCTGGGGTTTGAATGTGTAGGGTGCGAGAGGTCAACACTTGTGCTCCTCACAGTTGTGTGTCACTTGTGTGTCTGAAGAGCTGCTGCCTTTGATACATCGCCTGATGATGTCACAATACTCACAGAATGAAACTCCTCCTTTGAAGCTGCTTTGAAGAATTTCCAAAATCACATGTGATTCAGATGTAAACACAAAGGCTGCCCCACTGTCACCATTCAGAACAGCTGAGAAGCTGATTGATACAAATACATGCTAAGCCAGCAGCCTACCCATTAAGATAACTTAGTATGTGCTAACTAATTCAGATGTTCTTTACCCCCACACCCTAAAAACTGATAAAACTTGTCATTGACTTCTGAAATCACCAACACGATCCCAACAAATAGCACTTACTGCTCTCAGAACACAAGTCTGTGCTTCAGTTCGGGAAATGTTGACGAAAAATTCATTCACTCAGCTGATCTGAAGAAATCTATCAAAACTGGTTTTAATACCACCCAGGACAACCGCAAAGAGAAGCACTTGTACAAAAGGAAGTCGTCTGTGTTTCATAATTGAAATGATCAGTATTGTATTCTAAGAAGATGTTGTTGTCTTTGTCAGTCAGCACTGCCCCAACAAGTAGCATTTACTGAAATCAACAGTCAAGTCAGTGCTCAAGTTAAGGTAACATTTGTGACTTTCAGACTACTTCCTTATCCCCCACCCCCCATATCACTGATAATATCTGCTGTCCTGGTGATTGAAGAAAGGAAGGAATGGCATTCCTACGCAGATTCCACAGAGATGGGATTTGAGTTTATATGCTGCAGCTCAGCTAGCTATGAGCAGAGTGGCGCAGCGGAAGTGTGCTGGGCCCATAACCCAGAGGTCGATGGATCGAAACCATCCTCTGCTAACGGTGTTTTAGCAACAGCTAGCTGTTCACTATCCAAAGTTTGTTATATGTGAAGATGACATCGTTACAATAGTAATTGAAAGGCATCAAAGGCATTTCCTGTCTTTCATTGATCTCCAACGCTACACAGATGAATACGTCACGCTCTCGTTCACGTTTGCTTCAAACGGTTGAGCGCATGCGCACAAAGACGCACAGAAGTGTCCCTGGACTGATCATTGTAACTTTGTGTTATTGTTGTATCTGATAAGTTAAGGACCATAAACTTTCTAGAAAAGTGTATTAGCAGGTTAAAAAGTACTGAGACTTCCACCTGCAGTCTATCTAATGACCACCAGGGGGCGGCTCCACTCTGTGACACAATTATCAATGTGATCAGCTGTTTGCTGAAAGGCTGTGAAGCCCACCAGGGACCTGCTGTGTTTAGTTCACTTGTTGCTGTGTGTAGTTGGAACAGCAGGCTGCAACATCATGCTTCCCTTTCCCTGAGACAACTACAGGGTGTAACAGATGTACAGCTGTGGTGAGGACGGGTTACAGGTCCGTAGCTGGAGGACTTTGGCACCATCGGCCTGAGATCTACAGGATTTCAGGATTTCTGGATTTCTGGAAGGAAAAAAAACATGAAAAACACAAAGTTAAATTGTAGACACACAGTTGAACTGCAATGGCCGGGAATCAAACCCAGGTCAACTGCTTGGAAGGCAGCTATGCAAACCAAGCAAAGCTCCATATAGCAGATACCAGGTCCATTCACAGCTACTGATCAGCTGAAAGCTAAAAAACTGAGCAGAGTGCTGTGGACTTGAGTGAAACAGTGAAAGGATTTCCCCAACAAGCCTTTTGATCGTAGCTGTAGAATGTCATAAAGATGTTCTGTGGCTTAGCTGCTCACAGGGCCTCTTTCTGCAAACAGAAAATCACCGCACCTCCACTGATGTGATTCAGTTTTCAATTCTTCTGATTCCTCAATCAACTGTTAGTAGAAACTGTGGCACCTTTGGCATTTCCTACAAGCTTTTTATCTCTCATTTCAGCATACATTGTATAAAAGGTATTCATGTGTGAGACCTAGAATCCATCATGTGTTAAACTGAGAACTCAGTCGTCACACTCAACTGATGTTGTATGCAGGATCCAGAGGAATGGAGGCAACTGGCAGTGGTGGGATTCAAACCCACGCCTCCGAAGAGAGTGGAGCCTTAATCAGGCACCTTGGACACTTCAGAATGGGAATGACACCCACGTCATATTAGTACAAATAAGTACTTCCTGTGCTTGTTTAGCAATGCTGGGGATTGCACCAAAGGACTCATACATGGAAAGCACACATTCTAGCACTGAGCTACATTCCCTGTATGGTGTGGCAGATGAGATGATTGGATATCCTTCTTCCTGCTCTCAAAATAAAAGTCAAAATAATTTTAATAAGAGTTTTGTCTAGACCTGCTCTATATGTTCTTGACGTAACTTAATTATGATGTTTTGACATGAGTTTAAAAAAAGAGGAGTTTGCCTTTAAGTGGACTTCAATGGCTGTTGTTTTGTCATCACATGTACACTTGTGTTCACTTTGGTAATTTGGTAGGATGACTACACAGGATAAATTGCTCCAAGCTGAGTGGATAATTGAGAGATCAGGGTGTTGCACAAGATAAGTACTTCCTGTGCTTCTTTGTCAATGCTCAAGTTAAGGTAACATTTGTGACTTTCAAATTACTTCCTCAACCCCCACCCCCCATATCACCGATAATACCTGCTGTCCTGGTGATTGAAGAAAGGAAGGAATGACATTCCTCATGTTTTTTGTCCAAATTCCAACCAGGACAACCCCAAAGAGAAGCACTTATGCACAAAGACTTCATCAGTGTCTCTGATTGGAGTGATCCGAGTTAGATCTGAAGAAAACATGGCTCCAAGAATTAATGTTGTATTTGAAAATTAACACTGAAAGGGGAAAAAGAGAAAAGAGCATCTCCTTTTCCTGTTCCATCAGTAACCATCAAAGGAGATGCTGATTCTGTGATGTCACAAAGGTTCTAATGACATCAAAGGGATCAAACACTCCTCCCACTTTTTTGTCATGACCTCCACAGTAGAGTGCTACTGTGTTGAAGAAGCTCAAAAGGCAATCATGGTCCTGCCAGATACCTTTGAGTTCTGCAGACAGAAGCAACAACAAAACTGTTGTTTTGGACTATTTTTGGACTATTTGGACTGAACCTGGTTTGTCTGTATTGCAGGTTCAAATCCTGCCAACAACGGTCTGTTGTTGTCACAACACGTGCTTCTTTCATGCTTCTTCTTTTTGCTGCCACAGTCCTGGTCATATTGGATGAACTGTTGGAGTTACTGCCTTCACTCCTGACGTCCAAGAATCATGCTACATGTTAGGAGAAATGACACTTCCTGTCTGAATACCCAAAGAACAACTTCAATCTCCTCCTTAAAGTGGCATCCTCATTCTGATCACCTGGCTCCACCCTACATGCAGCTCCAGGCCGGGAACTGAACCCAAGAACTTATTGTTGTGCGGAAGCAGTTTCACTTTCAGCAATCTATGTGTGTAGAAACAAGGATGGAAGGTCTCTGGTCTAGTCTCCTTGATTCACAAGGAGAGAATCTGTTAAATCTCATGTTCTTTTCATGTGATGGTGGTATCGTGGTCAGCATAGCTGCCTTCCAAGCTACTGACCAACAGCGTGGGGAATAAGCTGAGATAAATCTTTTTTTGGACAATGTGCATTTCTTTCCAACAGCCAGAAAACATCATGAGGTGCCCAAGTGGTTAAAGTGATGGAATGTTAATCCGTTGTGCTCTGCACATATGGGTTCAAATTCCTTCCTTGTCAGTCTTCAGCTCTTTGATTGACTTTTGAAATCATCAACATTACCCCAACAAACAGCACTCACTGCTCCCAGAACACAAGTCTGTGTTTCAGTTTGGGAATTGTCGATGACAAATTCATGATCTCAAGAAATCTACTGAAACTGGTTATAACTTTTGTCCATATTCCATCCAGAGGAATCCAGAAGCACTTATGCACAAAAATTCATCAGTGTGTGTCATTGGAGAGTTCCGAGTTAGAGCTGAAGAAAACATGGCTCCAAGACTGAAAGACCAGAAACTGAAAGGGGAAAAAGCATAGAAATGGAAACATCCATGCAGAAAATAATCATCAATGTCTCTCATCAAGTCACATTAAGCTTTCATTCTGACCTAACTCTGGTGATGACTGATTAGGGTAGCGTTGTTTCAATTGATCAGGAGAAATCTGTTCAAAATGGGAATCTTGATCATTTTGTTGAAACTCTAACCAGGACAACCCCAAAGAGAAGCACTTGTGCACAAATAATTCATCAGTGTTTCTGATTGAGGTGGTCTGAGTTAGATTCCAAGAAGGGTCTAATGGGAAATGGGTAAAGGAAGGAAAACTTCTGAAATCACCAACATTACCCCAACTAATAGCACTTACTGCTCTCAGAACACAAGTTGGCGCTTCAGTTGGGGAAATGCTGATGACTCATTCAGCTGATCTGAAGAAAACTGTTTTTTTTTTTGATTCCATCCAGGACAACCACAAAGAGAAGCACTGATACAAAAGGCATCAGTGTTTCTAATTGAAATGATCAGTATTGTATTCTAAGAAGAAGTTGTTGTCTTTGTCAGTCAGCACTGCCCCAACAAGTAGCACTTCAACAGTCAAGTCAGTGCTCAAGTTAAGGTAACATTTGTGACTTTCAAACTACTTTCTTCATCCTCACCCCCCATATCATTGATAGCAGTTGCGGTTGGGGTGGTTGACGGAGAAGGAATGGCATTGCTTTTTGTCCAAATTCCAACCAGGACAACCCCAAAGAGAAGCACTTATGCACAAAGACTTCATCAGTGTCTCTGATTGGAGTGATCCGGGTTAAATAGCTCACACATGATCTCCCCCAAAGAGTCTTGCAGCGACTTCCCTGTTGTGTCTGAATGAAACCACTCCCACCTGTCTACTTTGTTGAGACGGTTTCAATGGTCTTGGTAATGGTTCATATCAGGAACAGACAACAATCCTCTTAAATTCATGAGGTCCTTTAGCATATGGTGAGACGGCAGCTAACTGTGGTGATTGGTTATTAGGGGAGTGTTGCTGCAGCTGATCTGACCAAATCTGTTTTTTTGTTTTCTTTTGTTTTCCAATTCCAATTCCAACCAAAACTAGAGATTTTAATTTTTGTTATTCATTGACACAGCACCAACAAAGAGCATGTACTACTTTCTGAACATAAGTCTGTGCTTCGGTTTTCAAATTACTTTCTTAACCCCCACCACCCAAAAATTGATAGAACCTCATCTGCTTGTGATTGGCTTTTGAAATCACCAACATTACCCCAACTAATAGCACTTACTGCTCTCAGAATACAAGTTGGTGCTTCAGTTCGGGAAATGTTCATGACAAATTCACGAATTTAGCTGTTTTAAAGAAATCTATCAAAACTTTAATTCCATCCAGGACAACCCCAAAGAGAAGCACTTATGCACAAAGACTTCATCAGTGTCTCTGATTGCAGTGATCCGAGTTAGAGCTGAAGAAAACATGGCTCCAAGAATTAATGTCGTTTTTGTGAATTAACCCTGAAAGGGGAACAGAGAGCAAAGAGAATAGAAGTCAGATTGAGCTCAAATTTTTACCTCACATGATCTCCTCCAAAGAGTCTTTGCAGCCACTTCCCAGTTGTGTTGCAGTTCCAATGGACTCCCTTTCAGGCTTCTACCTGAATTTATCTTATACCTGAATGAAACCACTCCCACAGCTCCCTGTCTACTTAGTTTGGGCGGTTTCAATGGTCTTGGTAATGGTTTGTAATGAAGAACACATTTAGTCCATCAGGAACAGACAACGATCCTCTTAAATTCATGAGGACCGTTAGCATATGGTGAGAGGACCGCTAACTCTGGTGATTAATGTTGCTGCAGCTGATCTAAACAAATCTTTTCAAAATGGCCATCTTTGTTGTTGTTTTTATTCCAACCAAAACTTTTTTTCCACCAAATTGTTAAATAAACTCTCTGTCCTGGTTAACCCTTGGACGGAATGAAAAACATTTGAAATCACAAACTTCACCCCAACAAATAGCACTTACTGCTCTGAAAACACAAGTCTGTTCTTCAGTTGCAGAAATGTTGATGACAAATTCATAGATTTAGCTGATCTCAAAAAATCATTAAAAACGGGTCAAATTTCCACCAGAGCAACTTCAAAGAATTAGAGTTAGAATTAGAATGTTTTTATTGCCATAATACACAACGTATAACAAACTTTAAAGACAACTCTGTGGTACAAAATATAATTATAATATAAGAAAGATAAAAGATGAAGTAAAAAATAAAATGTATGAATATATTTACAAAAGAAGCCAGTAAGAATATATGTACAGTTGAGAATTAGCATGACTGTAGATAACGGTGGAAATAAATAAAAAAGTAAAAAAATAAAAAGTAGCTATTCCTGAATTTAACAGTTAAGGTAACATAAGGTAAGAAGAAAGAAAGGACACATTGACAGAACCACTGTGCTTCATACCAGGACACAGCAGCGTGAATCATGAATCATCATGAATCATGTTCGGGAAATGTTTATGACAAATTCATGACTTTGGCTGATTTCAAACAATAAATATAAATAAATAAAACATTTTGTCCAAATTGCAAACAGGAAAACCCCAAAGAGAAACGCTCATGCAGAAAGGAATCAACAGTGTCTCTGACTGATGTGATCTGAGTTAGAAGACATTGATTGTTTACTTCTTTATTTATTTTATCTTTGTCAGTTAACGCTGCCCCAACAAGCAACATTTACTGAATCCAAGTAAATCAAGTCAACAAACATGTTGGATAATTAATTGTGACTCTGAACTTTTTTCCAGTGTGTTGAATAAATGTGTTGTCCTCCTTCAGCAGGAAGTTTCTGTGGGCTTGGTAACGGTTTGAAGAACAGAATGATCAGACAACGATCCTCTTAAATTCATGAGGACCGTTAGCATATGATGAGAGGACTGTTAACTGCAGTGATTAGGGATCAGGGTTGTGTTGTTGGAGCTGATCTCAAGAAATCTATTTAAAATAGCAAATCATCATTTTTTTTACTGAATTTCTGAGCAGGACACCCCAAAGAGAAGCATTTATGTAGAAAGTTAACAAGCAGCTGTGTGGAAATACACAGACAGACTGTTCTGTGTATTTCCCTGAAGAGTTGCCAGACTGTGTTCACACCTTGATTACTGCCATCACAGTTCACCTTTTGTGTCTTTCTTTTGTTATTCTTCACAAAATTTTATTTGCTGGCACAGAGGCACGAATAGAAAAATGGTGGGGGGGCTGTGACTTGGTTCCCATCATTCATATTAAAGAGCCGTTCAAGAGACTCTGTGATCTCTGTGAACATAAATCTTTACCTCGGTCTTCTGATCCAAAGTCAAACACCTTGTCCTTTGGGCCATGTGGGGTCTGAGTGTGGCCCATTTTAATGTCCTGTTGTCAGTTTAGTGTCTGTTCTTGTCATATTTCATTGCTTCAGCATTCATCAGGATGAAGGCAGCATCAAGCAGCAGAGGTCAGTGTTGGCCATGACCTGATCAGATCCACCTTCTGTGGAGGAGATCTGAAAAACCTCACTTGTTTCTGTAAAATGGACACAGTTTAGTCCGTTCACCTACACACAACTGCCCAACCACGAAGGGACTCGAACCCTCAGTCTTCTGATCCGAAGTCAGACGCCTTGTCCATTAGGCCACGTGGTCACTGGGCCAGTCTAATGTCCCATTGTCAGTCAGTCAGCTCTGCCTGGATACAACAGTGGTCAGGGCTGTATGATGTATGTTTATACTGAAACTCTGACAGGAAACACTGACCAACGATCCATGTTAGTCCGTGATGTTAACGTGTGTTAAAATCAGAGAGAATTTACACTCATTCAACTCAAATCCAGGAACATCCCAAACATGACTATTAGTCCTGTCTGAGAGTTTCCTCCACTGACAGCAAACATACTGTATATCCATACTGATCACTGTGATCAGGTTTGAATCATCTCTGTGAGAATCCCACATGAAGCTGTCAGTCCTGCTGGATAGGAAGTAAGCTACAGGAAAGTAGATCCCTCGAACTGGTTCAAACCTGAACCTTCTACTGCTGGATGTGCTACTGTGACGCGTGTTAGCAGAAGCGTGGCACAATCAGCCAGTGTGTGGTTCTTATATGACAGTAACCTGCTGAGGTTGTGAGTTCAAGCCTCACCTGGATCAGCTATTTGAAGAAAGGTGGTATCTTCTTACAGCGCAAAAATTCTTTCTTTTTTTGTGGATGATGTCACAGTACTCACAGAATGAAACTCCTCCTTTGAAGCTGCTTTGAAGAATTTCCAACATCACATGTGATTCAGATGTAAACACAAAGGCTGCCCCACTGTCACCATCCCGAATCCCGAGAATAGCAGGCTGCAACATGAACAGCTGAACACAGAAGACAATGAGATGTGAACCCACACACAGGATACAGTAGATTAGCAGTCCATTGCCTTAAACACTCTGCCACCTCAGCATGCAGCGACCTGGACTGTGTGTGAATAGGTGGATAGTTAACTGCTCACATTAATGTATCTATCAGCAATGAAGGAGAGAGTCGTCGGCCACCTCGTCATGTTTGTTGTCTGAATGTTAGACTGAGCAGCGGTTCTGCTTTGAGTGGCCTTTTGTTTTGATGAACATCTACCACTGATCTACATCCTCTTTGGACCTTTACCTAACCACAGAGGCTCTGAGCTGCTGCAGCAGGTGAAGAGAGAAACTGTCTGATGAATCCTTCTCTCTGCTCTGAGTTGGTAGGTGAGCATCTATTTTGGGTGTTATTCTGAATCACTATCACACTGAATCTGATGGCAGAGGTTCCACTGAGATTTGAACTCAGATGACTGGATTCAAAGTCCACAGTGCGAACCATAAGATCAAAGAACACAGATGTGCACTATATTCATAAGAGCTTTAGATTTAAATAAACACTTCAAGATTTTACTGCAGAGTGCAAAGCTTGGCAGTTGTGGGATTCGAACCCACACCTCTGAAGAGCCTGGGGCCTAAAGCCAGTGCCTTGGACCGCTCGGCCACACTACCACATGTCCTAACAAGTGCTGAACAATAAACAGACATTTCCAATCGTCATCAAAATTTATTCTTTAATTAAATGTTCCAGAGCTCAGGCTGTTGGTACACAAACAAAGAAAGGCATACTTGTGGATTCACAAGATTATATCAGGATCTGACCTTTTCCTGTTCCATCAGTAACCATCAAAGGAGATGCTGATTCTGTGATGTCACAAAGGTTCTAATGACATCACAGATATCAAAGACAAAGAATTAGTTTACTTTGATTCATTTAAAGTGTGGATAATGTTCGGTCATAAATCCAGCCACATGAGTTCCCATAACCAGTTTCATTAAAAAAGGACTGTGATTTTGCACCTTCACATGCAATGGTGGTATAGTGGTGAGCATGGCTGCCTTCCAAGCAGTTGACCCGGGTTTGATTCCCGGCAGTTGCAGTTTAACTTTTGCCAGAGGAAGGTTAGTCTTTTCTCGACATTATTCACAGTCATGGAACTTTGTCTGCATCCATCCAAAGGGAAGCAACATAAAACCAGAGTGTTCAGGCAACCACAAAAGCTCAAAAGTTTGCTGAAAAATTTGCTGAAAAATTTGCCCATCAACGTGAGTACGCAAAGATTTCCTGATTAGATCGCACAGAGGCTCAAAATATACATGACTTCACATGTGTCTTTCATGAGACATTTTCCAGCTAAAGGTCATGTCTCATAATGTAAAGGAACATTCAGTGTGTGTGTGCTCATCTTTCTGTGTTCTCCCCTTGATGCGTGGGTTTGAATCCCACTTTTGACAGAAGCTGCTTTTCTTTCACCTCTACTGCTGTAAGGTGTAGTTTGTATTTTCCATGTGCAAACATGAGGAAACATCTAACATCAGGAGCAAGGCAACAACAAAACTGGAACTATTTGGACTGAACTGATTTGAAACCTTCACTGTTGGACTTTGGATAAGTGGGTGGTGAACATCCAGCATGAATTTAGACAGCCACCCAGTGGTAGTGTGGCCGAGCGGTCCAAGGCGCTGGATTAAGGCTCCAGTCTCTTCGGAGGCGTAGGTTCGAATCCCACCACTGCCAGTTTGATTCTTGTCAATGAAAACCAATCCACTAAGTCAGGCACTTTTCATCTGTTCATACCAACACCAGCTGGGCTGAAATGAGAAACATCACAGTCAGCCTTTCCAGACCCAGGTAGGTTTGCAGGTCTACCAGCAAGTAACAGTAACTTTGTGGCTCATGCTGTGCTGAGGAGGAGACAGCGATCCAGAAGTCTAATAATGTGAAAATGAAAAGTTTGGTGCTTTTAGTATTTCCATAAACCTTTTGTGACTTCTAACTTCCCCTGCACAGTGTTTTATCATGAAGTCTTTATCAGTGTGCTTCTAATGTGCAAATAAACTAAACTAAAGCAGACAGCAACAAAAAGGGAGACACACAGAGACTGAACAGGCTGATCAGGAGAACAGGCTCTGTGGTCGGCCTGACTCTGACGGTTGTTTGCTTTCATGGACCAAGTTTCCCAGGTGGGGAGCTACAGAGCATGTTGTAGAATCTCTGTAATCTGCACAGCCTAAGGGCTTGTTGGTCTTGGGGTGTGATTCTTGCTTTGTGTGCGAGAGGTCCTGGGTTCAAATCCCAGATGAGCCCAACTTTGGCAGCTGTGAAAGTATCTCCAGGAGTAAAATGATTAAATTGTGTTGTCTTTTTAATTGTCAATCTCTATATTATATCAGAGGCCCTTTATGGTGCATATATTTGCATTTGTACGTATATACACACACACACACACACACACAAACGCACATTACCATCCACCTTTTCCAGCCCTCATGGTTCTTGGGGAATCCATACATGCTGTAACTCTTCTCGGACTGATTGGAGCATCCAAACGCTGCACAGCCAACCATGGTATGATACTGATCTACAAAATGTTAGTTGTTACCAATGAACCATGACACAACTGAACGAACTTTTCCGATTGCAGCCTGCTATCCCGCTATCCCTGCTAACCCTAACCCTATCCTAAATATCTGCCTTTAGGGCCATCGTGAATGACTTCTAAAGTGAGTCCACAATACTCAAAGACCGCCTGATTAGATCGCACAGAGGCTCAAAATTTGCATTTCCTCATACATGTGGAGTGGACAAAACCAGGTTGTTTCCATTTTCCAAGGAAAGAATGGCAATATTTCGACATGTCAAAGGAATTTTGGTCTTTTAAAAGTTTGGGCGGTCAAAAGTAGACCAAAAGAACTTTGTCCCCAAACACACCTTGCTGCAGTTGAGGTGAAAGAAAAGTGGTCTCTGTCAGAAGTGGGATTTGAACCCACGCCTCCAGGAGAGACTGCGACCTGAACGCAGTCACAACTTTGAGAAGTTAGACAATGTGAGACATGTGGCATTATTGCAGTGAAACGGCTGAAGTTATGTGGTAGTGTGGCCGAGCGGTCCAAGGTGCTGGATTTAGGTTCCAGTCTCTTCAGAGGCATGGGTTTGACTCCCAACACTGCCAGTTGTCCAAGCTGTGCGGTACAATCATGAAGAGTTTAGTTAAATCTAAAACTGTTATGAATGACAGATTTAGAGTCCAGAGTGCTCATGATGACACCATGGAACCACATGTAGCTGTGTGAAGTTTGATGTCTGTGTTACTTGAAGTATCCTGACAAGACACTTGTCACAGTGAAGACACCAGCTGAAGCTGTAACATAATCTTCGATCAGTGGCAACAGTGTGGCCTTTGTGTCCTTTTAATTAAATGTAGCGACTGTTCCTGGAGTTAATGGAGACTTTTGTGGAGGAACTGACAGGAAAGCGCACATCACTCTGCAGCTATCAACAGCAGATGCTGCAGTGAGCCCCGTCCCAAAGCCCTCACCTGTTCAGTCTATTTATGAAACATTTCAGAAGTCTCAGTCTGACCCCTGTGGTTCATACTTTACAGTTTGTTTTCAGTCAGACCTGCTGATCTGCAGTGATGGGCTGTGTGTGTTTATGGGGGGTGTAGCTCAGTGGTAGAGCATTTGACTGCAGATCAAGAGGTTCCCAGTTCAACTCTGGGTGCCCCCTGCCACCACCATGGAACTACATGCTTTCATACGCAAGCACAAAGAAAAAGAAAAATCTTGCCTTTGTCTTTTTCTGTTTGTTCCCAACAGTGCCCATTAGTTTAAAATATAGAAAACCTAAAGTAGGATTTGATTCCACAACAGCAGGACAAAGTGTGTCATTAATCCTCTGGATTCTACAGACTGAGTTCATGTTCTGATAGATTTATTTTACAGCTGTAGTAACAATAAACCTCCAGCAGGTGGAAGTATTGCTGCTCAGATGTCATGTACACTGTTGGACACACAATACTCACACTAAACTGATGTTTCTACATGAATGCATCACTGATTGTAAAACCATAAACTGAACATGAACACTCTGTACACTCAGCGTTACACACATGAAGACAACATCATGTGTTTAAGGTGATGTTGAGCTGAACAGGACTTGTATTGAACACACAGAGGGAGTGCACCGTTCCTGGAGATACTGCAATACCAGGTCGATGCGTGGAGTGGACGGAGCAAGCCCCTATTCCATCTCCCTGTTCCAAAAATCTATTTAATATATGGTCCCCGGGTAGGGGACGTATCAGATATTAAACTGATAAGAACAGATACTACACTTGATCTTAGCCAAAAGGCCGAGAAGCGATACCGCTCAGCTGTCGGAGGTAACGGAGTGTTTCTCCGCACCGACCCGCTCAGTGAGGGGTCAGAGTCGGCTTCAGTAACAACATCACTCCGAGAGAGAGACACAAACAGAAGACATGAAGAAACGAAGGAGGGATCAGAAAACAACCACAGACATGTTATTTTCACAAAGTTACGTTGTAGAGCAAAGAAAACGTCTCTTCTTGGTCACCTGTAAAACTTCATATCTATGTCAATTTACCAGCTGAATATTATTGTGAAAACATCAGTTTGTCCTCTCATGTGATTGGCCTCATTTTTGGTGATTGACCCAAAAAGACTTCAGGCTGCATATGGAGAGAACAACATCAACTTCTGAGAGGCTGCATGTGGCCAGTATGGGGATTGAACCCATGACCTTGGCGTTATTAGCACCACGCTCTAACCAGCTGAGCTAACCGGCCTGTGAGTTTGTGAATTTTTTCAATAATTTAAAAAACCTTACCAAGGGCTCGTTGGTCTAGGGGTATGATTCTCGCTTTGGGCGCGAGAGGTCCTGGGTTCAAATCCCGGACGAGCCCTTCATATGACATGTCCAATGATCTGCCCCCCTTCTGCTGTGGACATTTTACCTCCTTCACCTTCCAGCAAAACATTTCCAATATTATTTTTTTAAACATTGATTCAATGTGGTCCTTAACCTGCAATATGCCCTTTAAGGTAACATTTGTGACTTTCTAACTACTTTCTAAACCCTCCACCCTCCATATCATTGATAAAACTTGCTGACTTTTGGGTTGTTGTTTTTTTTTATATTGTTCAAAATAAACTGAAATAAAATCAAGATGGATCAGATGGACCTAAAGTCTGACATTTTGGATAATTTTGCTCAGAACAGCAGGCTGCAACAGGGACAGACTAAAGCAAGCTCAACGAGGTGGGGATTCAAACCCATGCGTGCAGAGCAGGGTATGGATTAGCAGTCCATCATCTTAACCACTTGGCCAGAGTGGCTGTTGTTAAATCGAGTGCTCAGAGTTCAGGGATAGACTCAAAGTTCGTTGAAACTTCTACCTGGAAAACCCCCACGTGCATGATAACATTTTTATGTTATGGGGTCAATCACTTGAATCGAACACGGTCTGGTCTTTAGCCTGAGCAGGAGTTGTGCCTTCATTGGCCATTTGTTTTGATGAACATCTACCACTGATCTCTTTGGACCTTTACCTAACCACAGAGGCTCTGAGCTGCTGCAGCAGGTGAAGAGAGAAACTGTCTGATGAAGCCTCCTCTCTGCTCACAGTTGGTTTGTGAGCCTCCTTTTTGAGTGGTGGTTGAATGTTATTTTAGTTTTTACTTTAGACTGCACATCCGGTGCCAGTAGATGCATCGGTCAACCTGTCAACCTGTCTATCAGACCCAGTACCAACTAGCCTCTTTAAAGAGAGTTTTTTATTTAATTGAGCCGTTCATTGTAAATAATACCCCGAGACCAACAAGCCCTCAAGGAACACACACTGAGGAAGGGGGTGCAGCTCAGCGGTAGAGCATATGACTGCAGCTCCAAAGGTCCCCCAATCAGATTTGTTTCTCTCTGGTGTAAAACATTTTAAAACTGAAACAGTGAAAGGATTTTCTATAAAGTATTCCACGTAGGAGTTCAAACGAACTTTGAGTCTCTCCCTGAACTCTGAGTTGACTTAGTATCTGGTTCCAAAACAGCTGATCTTAGTTGGTCAGTTTTTTAGTATTGTGACATCATCAGGTGATGGATCAAAGGCAGCACCTCTTCAGACTCACACTTCACTTCAAACCTTTGAGGAAGTGGGACACAATTCTGAGGAGCACAAAAGTTCGCTGAGAGACAGACTCAGAGTTTCTGAGTTTCTGAGTTTCTCTGCAGTTTGTCTCTGAAACCACGTCTGTGTCGGTGAACACTTGTATGTTTCAGGAGGGGGAGGGGGGTTTGGCCATGTCACAAGTTTTTCACAGATTTGAGTTTAAATGGAGGAACCAGACACCTGAAACACCTCCTGTGTGGAGAAACTGTCAGGGTTTGGATGAAAGATACACTGTTTGGTTCTGAGCTGATCATTAATAATCAATGAATGATCAATAATCTTCTCAGCTGTTCTGAATGGTGACAGTGGGGCAGCCTTTGTGTTTACATCTGAATCACATGTGATTTTGGAAATTCTTCAAAGCAGCTTCAAAGGAGGAGTTTCATTCTGTGAGTACTGTGACATCATCAGGTGACATCATCAGGTGACGTATCAAAGGCAGCAGCTCTTCAGACTCACACATCACTTCAAACCCTTGAGGAAGGTCATCCTGCATTCAAACCCAGCAGAGCTTCACTCTCAGTGGAGTTCCTGCTCATCACTGAAACAAACCATCACTTCCTGTATTACAGCTTTTACCTGCAGTATCTGGATAAGAGGAACAGTAATTTAGTGGTTGGTGCTGTGTTTAGCAGAAGGAAATTTGGTGACTGACAGGTTTTTCACGGAAGACAAACTTTGGTAAGAGTCATAACAGCGTGTGACATGTTCTCTCCTCTTTTCCTTTAGACTCCATACAGGCTGTTAACGATGACTTTTTTTGTGTGTTTTTTGTTCTAAATGTGTGTTCAGCATCAGTGCTGCCAGTTTCTCTGCAGTTTGTCTCTGAAACCACGTCTGTGTCGGTGAACACTTGTGCTCTTCATAGTTGTGTGTCAATTTCTCAAAGGTTTGATGTCGGTATGCACAATGTATCAGCTGATGCTGGTAATTCTGTAACATATCAGCATCAGTCCGATGAGTAAAACTGCCAATATCAACAACCAATGTTTATTTCTGTGTGGAGGGCCTCCTCAATGGTTCGTTGGTCTAGGGGTATGATTCTCGCTTTGGGTGCGAGAGGTCCCGGGTTCAAATCCTGGACGAGCCCTTCATATGACATGTCCAATGATCTGCCCCCCTTCTGCTGTGGACATTTTACCTCCTTCACTTTCCAGCAAAACATTTCCAATATTATTTTTTTAAACATTGATTCAATGTGGTCCTTAACCTGCAATATGCCCTTTAAGGTAACATTTGTGACTTTCTAACTACTTTCTAAACCCTCCACCCTCCATATCATTGATAAAACTTGCTGACTTTTGGGTTTTTTTTTTTAATATATATTGTTCAAAATAAACTGAAATAAAATCAAATGGTGATGTGTGTCCATCTAAAATAATGGGAAATAGTGATGTGAAATGTGATGTGAAGAAATTAAATGGATCATCAGAAAAACACGCCCTGTTGCACCACAGAGTATGTGAGCGTTTACCAAAAGTGCAAACAGATGATCTGACCCTGACGTGAGTTGAACACGCAACCTTCTGATCTGGAGTCAGACGCGCTACCATTGCGCCACAGAGTCTCTTGGAAACGCACAACTGTAGGAATTGAAACGAAGCAAAACATATTAAATGACCAAAATAAAGATTTGAAGAAGGAAATACACATAACAGTCTGTGTTTTTTGTCAATTTTTTGGAGGATTTTTTGCAGTTCCTCATCAGAGACTGGCAGCTGGACACACATGTCAGGATGGCTCAGTGGTCTTTTGGAGCCCACTGAGAGACGTGCTGTGTTTAATCTACTTTCTCTTATCCAGCATACATCGACCAACAATGACTGCTAGTCATTGGTGAACCAACATGAAACTAGCTGAGGTTTAAATAGTGTAACTACAGCTGCTGGTCATTCAGTCTCTGTGGGGCAATGAGCCAGTGTGTTTGGCTGCTAACTGAAAGGATGGTGGACAGGAACCTGCAGAGAGATGCTGAGGTTGTGAGTTCAAGCCTCAGCTGGAGCATCTGGCAGTCTGTGGATTACTCCTGGAATGAACTTAATAAACTTTGCACCAGAGTGTAGCAAAAAAGAATTCTGTGAAGTGTGCACACTGTTAATGAAGCTCCAAAGACAGGTTTTTCTTAATCAATATCACACTAAATAAAGGCAATAAAGGTTAAATAAATAAAGGTTGCAGACCTTTTTTCCCGGCCGTTGCAGTTTAACTGTGTGTCTACAATTTTACTTGAGATTGTGTAGATCTCATGCCAATGGTGTCAAAATCCTCCAGCTACAGAGCTGTAACCCGTCTTCACCGCAGCTGTACATCTGTTACTCCAATCTCTCCAATCTGCCTTTCACCTTCCCACCTTTCACTGTCTCACTGGGTGAAAAATGAGGTGTGCATCATTTTAATGCCATACAAGTCCTGGTGCTGATGGCTCATTGGGGTAGGAGTGTGATTCTTGCTTAGGGTGTGAGAGGTGCTGGGTTCAAATTTCAGATAAGTTCATCTGTGTCCTCACAGTGATCATGGCTGCTGATGTTTCTGCTGGTGGGTGTGTTGATCAGTATGTGGGGAGTGTTCATTAGCCAATCAATGACCAGTGTCGGCTGGAACATGTCACACGCTGTTATGACTCTTACCAAAGTTTGTCTTCTGTGAGAAGCTGTCAGTCACCAAATTTCCTTCTGCTAAACACAGCACCAACCACTAAATTACTGTTCCTCTTATCCAGATACTGCAGGTAAAAGCTGTAATACAGGAAGTGATGGTTTGTTTCAGTGATGAGCAGGAACTCCACTGAGAGTGAAGCTCTGCTGGGTTTGAATGCAGGATGACCTTCCTCAAATGTTTGAAGTGATGTGTGAGTCTGAAGAGCTGCTGCCTTTGATACCTTTGATGGCTTCGTTGGTCACATTTGCTCCCTTTGTGTCTGACAGAGATCCTGAACCTTCACATTGCTGGATGTACTCCTGTGATGTGTGTTGGCCAATTCATTTCAAATGTTTCTAAATCTGTCAGAAGATCATTTCCCATCTGCGTTCTTTGATCTTATGGTTAACACTGTGGACTTTGAATCCAGTCATCTGAGTTCAAATCTCAGTGGAACCTCTGCCATCTGATTCAGTGTGATAGTGATTAAGAATAACACCCAAAACAGATGCTCACCGACCTCTGTGGTTAGGTAAAGGTCCAAAGAGGATGTAGATCAGTGGTAGATGTTCATCAAAACAAAAGGCCATTCAAAGCAGAACCGCTGTTCAGTCTAACATTCAGACCACATCTGTTTGACAACAAACATGACGAGGTGGCCGACGACTCTCTCCTTCATTGCTGATAGATACATTAATGTGAGCAGTTAACTATCCGTCTATTCACACACAGTCGAGCTCGCTGCATGCTGAGGTGGCAGAGTGTTTAAGGCGATGGACTGCTAATCTACTGTATCCTGTGTGTGGGTTCACATCTCATTGTCTTCTGTGTTCAGCTGTCCATGTTGCAGCCTGCTATTCTAGGTAGAGTAATCCTAAACGTCTGACTTCAGGTCCATATATCAATCAAACCTGTTGAAGTTTAATTCAAAGGTTATCTGGATGTGTTGTATCTGCTTTCAAAGTTGTTGTCAGGTCATTAAGATTAAATAAGGAGCTTACAACTCCAATACCAGTTAGTCAGAAAAATATGATGAGTCATTCTTAAAGAAACAGGCTGAATGATGTAAGTGCTGCTTGAATAACTGACTTTCCAGCTAAAGTCATGTTTCATAATGTAAAGGAATTCAGTGTGTGTGTGTGTGTAACCACTCGGCCACCTCATCATGTTTGTTGTCACCTGAAGATGTGATAGTTGTGTCTATCCTCAGCTGGGACTTGAACATAATCTCAACACTGAAGTGAGTTGGTTTTGGAAACTCGTGAGATGGTCTGACCAGACTGGAGCTGGTTAACTGACATGTCAACTTTTCAATAGATCGAAGGAGGCAGACTGGGTACTCGGCACTAAAACAACAGTTGAAATTTGCTTTACTTCCACTGCTAAGGAAAACTGCTGGGGGTTAAAACAAGCAAGGTTAATACTGAAGATCTTCCCTCTTCAGCAAGTGCAGCTGAAAAATGTTTTCCCTGACGGCAAATTGAACCCTGGCCGCGGTGGTGAAAGCGCCGAATCCTAGCCACTAGACCACCAGGGAGCGTGTGGGCACCAAATGTTGTAGTGTATGATCAATGCTCTGTGTGAGATTTTTGATGACCGAAATGTTCTCCCCCTCAGAACATTTTAAATTCCATAAATCTCCTGCTGTACATGGCTCGTTGGTCTAGGGGTATGATTCTCGCTTCGGGTGCGAGAGGTCCCGGGTTCAAATCCCGGACGAGCCCGTTGTCATGTTGCATAGCACAGTAAGACAGCAAAGTTTAAGGTGGAGTCAGAGACATATTAGAACATAACAGTGCAGAAGAAGGAAGGGAGTTGATATATTTAGACTTCTTCATTTTTAAATTGCAAAACTTGCTTAAACTCAACTCTCCTCCATTTAAACTCTGTGAAAAACAACAACATGCCCAAACAAATTCCGCATGGCCAAATCCACCAGGGCTTGCATTAACCGAGAATTCTCCGTCATTGATGGATTTTTTTTTTTTTTTTAAGATTTGACGCACAAAGTAAACAAATCATCATCATCAAGATCACAGGTTGGTAACATCACCTGTAAGGAGAGTGGAGCAGTGGAAGAGTGCTGGGCCCAAAACCCAGAGGTGGATGATGGAAACCATCCTCTGCTCAGGCAGTGATCAAATAATAAACAATGTTCTATGAAAAGGGCAATCACCAAATTTCCATCTGCTCAACACAGCCACAACAACTAGTTCATTTGTTTTTTTATCCTTTCATTTTCCCTCAGCAGGCCTTCTTCTGCTGTGTTGCCGTTATTTTGGCCTCCATGTGGGATCTTCATCCTCTTTGGCATGATGTTTGTGTTTGTCAGTGTGCTTCGCTGTAGTCCTCCTGTGCATGTACTGTGATGTGACTCTGTCTGCCAGCTGGTATTTACATGGAATTATGGGGAGCCAATGACATCACAGTCACTTCAAAGGCAACTGAATCATTTCAAAGGCGATGGAATCTTGTCCCAGTAATGTCTTACAGAGCAGAAGACAGAGTTTTATTTTTTAATTATGTATTATATTATCTTCTACCCACGTTACCAGGCATTGTTTCTTAAGTTAAAGCCGAAATGAGAGATAAAAAGATATTTAGTAAATTTCAAATTGTTTATTCCCTTCACCTGTAATACACCTCTGACCAACCACAAAGGGACTCCAACCCACAGCCTTCTGATCCAAAGGCAGACTACTCATCCTTTAGGCCACATGGTCTCTGAGTGTGGCTGACTTTAATGTCCTGTTGTCAGTTTATCGTCTGTTCCATCGTCTCTACCAGCACTTGACTGGATCCATCTTGATCACTGAGCTACATCCCCTGCATGGTGTGGCAGCTTTAGCTTCTGAGATCCTGCGACAGGTAAAACTTTTGAGTGCATAAATAACCAATAAATCATCCTAACTGCACAAAAGAGAGACATTTCAGGATTCCTGATCCAACAAACATTTGGCTCCTGGCCTAGTTTGGTTCTTTCTTCTATCAGCAGAACCCAAAGTTATCTGGCATGGCCATGATTGTCTTTGGCAGTTCATTAACAGTGTGCACACATCACAGATTTTTTTTTTCTTTGCTATACTCTGGTGCAAAGTTTATTAAGTTCATTCCAGGAGTAATCCACAGACTGCCAGATGCTCCAGCTGAGGCTTGAACTCACAACCTCAGCATCTCTCTGCAGGTTCCTGTCCACCATCCTTTCAGTTAGCAGCCAAACACACTGGCTCATTGCCCCACAGAGACTTAATGACCAGCAGCTGTAGTTACACTATTTAAACCTCAGCTAGTTTCATGTTGGTTCAAACTAATGTTCAGATATTTGACTCTCGCAGTCATTGTTGGTCGATGTATGCTGGATAAGAGAAAGTGGATTAAACACAGCACGTCTCTCAGTGGGCTCCAAAAGACCACTGAGCCATCCTGACATGTGTGTCCAGCTGCCAGTCTCTGATGAGGAACTGCAAAAAATCCTCCAAAAAATTGACAAAAAACACAGACTGTTATGTGTATTTCCTTCTTCAAATCTTTATTTTGGTCATTTAATATGTTTTGCTGCGTTTCAACTCCTACAGTTGTGCACCTCTGAGAGACTCTGTGGCGCAATGGTAGCGTGTCTGACGCCAGATCAAAAGGTTGCGTGTTCAACTCACGTCAGGGTCAAATCATCCGTTTGCCCTTTTGGTAAACGCTCACATACTCTGTGGTGCAGCAGGACATGTTTTTCTGATGATCCATTTAATTTCTTCACATCACTATTTCCCATTATTTTAGATGGACACACATCACCATTTGATTTTATTTCAGTTTATTTTGAACAATATATATTAAAAAAAAAACCCAAAAGTCAGCAAGTTTTATCAATGATATGGAGGGTGGAGGGTTTAGAAAGTAGTTAGAAAGTCACAAATGTTACCTTAAAGGGCATATTGCAGGTTAAGGACCACATTGAATCAATGTTTAAAAAAATAATATTGGAAATGTTTTGCTGGAAAGTGAAGGAGGTAAAATGTCCACAGCAGAAGGGGGGCAGATCATTGGACATGTCATATGAAGGGCTCGTCCAGGATTTGAACCCAGGACCTCTCGCACCCAAAGCGAGAATCATACCCCTAGACCAACGAGCCCTTGATAAAGTTTTTCAAATTATTGAAAAAATTTTACTTTTCATTCTGCTCTTTATTCAAGCGTTCTTTATTGACAAGAAAGATCCAACATTAAGAACAGAACAGCTACACACAAACAAAATAATGATGAACAGCCCTTCAAGAAGGGGGACCAGAGGGTGTGTGCCAACTACAGGGTCATCATGAACCTCTGTTTTGGGTGGTGGTTGGATGTTATTGGTTTTTCTTAATCAATATCAAACTAAATAATGGCAATAAAGGTTAAATAAATAAAGGTTGCAGACACCTGATCGAGGGGTATGATTCTGACTTTGGGTGCAAGAGGTTCTGTGTGTAAATCCCAGAGGAGCCCCTCATATGATGTGTCCACTGTCTGCAGTTCCACTATTCAAGTGTCAGTAAGTTAGACAACATGAATTCAGGAAGGCTTCTCTGACTTCAACAGTTTATCATACAAGACAAAAAGACTTTTTTTGGTTATTTATGCACTCAAAAGTTTTACTTGTCGCATGATCTCAGAAGCTAAAGCTGCCACACCATGCAGGGGATGTAGCTCAGTGATCAAGATGGATCCAGTCAAGTGCTGGTAGAGACGATGGAACAGACGATAAACTGACAACAGGACATTAAAGTCAGCCACACTCAGAGACCACGTGGCCTAAAGGATGAGTAGTCTGCCTTTGGATCAGAAGGCTGTGGGTTGGAGTCCCTTTGTGGTTGGTCAGAGGTGTATTACAGGTGAAGGGAATAAGCAATTTGAAATTTACTAAATATCTTTTTATCTCTCATTTCGGCTTTAACTTAAGAAACAATGCCTGGTATAAAAGGCGTTCATGGAGAAGACATAGAATCTGTGATGTGTTACACTAAGTGACTTTAATGCCATAATTAAAAAACAAAGCTCAGGGAATGTCTTTGAAAGGACCCACAACAGCTGCTGAAACCTGGGATTGAAACAGGGATCTTTAAATCTTCAATCTAACACTCTCCCAAATGAGCTATTTCAGCACAGCACACAGTGGAAATGACTTCTCATTATTGCTTCCATGACCTGGAAGTGGAACTAAAGGTGTGTCCCTATCACCGGCCTTGATAATGATAACTGAGCACCAGTGAGAGCTCTGATCCTCTTAGAGTCCTAACAACAGCACTCACCTGTGTCTCTCCCCAAATGGGAAACTTGGTCCATAAAAGGAAGTAAACGTTGTTGGCAGGATTTGAACCTGCGCGGGGAAACCAAGTTTCCCAGTTGTGGAGCTACAGAGCATGTTGGAGAATCTCTGTAATCTGCATGACCTGAAAGTATGACAGTTAGGACTCATCTAAAAGGATCAGATAACTCACTGGTACTCAGTTATCATTATCAAGGCCAGTGATGTGGATGTGATGTGTGGATCGGTTCACAGCTGAGTGTGAGCTGAGTGTGAGCGTCTAGGCGCTCCGGCTTCTCCGGTGTGTTGAGGGGCCCTTGCTGGTGGTCTGTTCCCCTGAGGTTAGTCTGTGTTGTGCAGGGTGCGTAATTCAGGCATTTTTATCTCCATGTGAACAAAAGTTACAGAAGGCACTGAAAGATGATACCAACAGCAGGTGGGCTGAAATGAGAAACATCACAGTCAAACAGAGTTTGTGTTTGCATATGAAAACATGTAGTGTTTGGTAGGGGGCACCCAGATTTGAACTGGGGACCTCTTGATCTGCAGTCAAATGCTCTACCACTGAGCTACACCCCCCATAAACACACACAGCCCATCACTGCAGATCAGCAGGTCTGACTGAAAACATACTGTAAAGTATGAACCACAGCACTGCTGGGGTTTGAATGCTTTGGGTGCGAGAGGTCCTGGGTTCAAATCCCGGACGAGTGCTTGTGTTATTTTGCCAATATCAGTTGCTGACCATCATGACTCTTACCAAAGTTTGTCTCCTGGGCAAAACGGTCAATCACCAAATTTCTGTCTATGCAACAACCATTAAATTACTATTTCTCTTCAGTGGAGCAGGAACTCCACTGAAAGTGAAGCACTGCTGGGGTTTGAATGCAGGATGTTGTGTTTACAAGGCAGACATTTTAAGCAGCTAAGATTCAGGTTCCACCGAGATTTGAACTTGGATCGCTGGATTCAGAGTCCAGAGTGCTAACCATTACACCATGGAACCAGGCAGGCGTGTGTGTTCATGCCGATGTGAAAGGAATTTTTTTCTTTTCCAAGGCAAAAGTCGACCAAAATACCTTTGTCCCCAAACACACCTCACAGCAGGAGAGTTGAAAGAAAAGTGGTTTCTTGCAGAAACTGAGAAGCCTGAGTAGCTCAGTCGGTAGAGCATCAGACTTTTAATCTGAGGGTCCAGGGTTCAAGTCCCTGTTCAGGTAATGCAGCTTCTTCCCTTTAGTGGTTCACATTACAGACTCCTCAGCAGTGATAGGTGACGCTGATTTATGAAATAATGAAACCATGAGTCTTTCATGTTCAAAGGCAGTAAACTTTGATCAGTGTAGTTTGTTATTTGCATCACTGCCTCAGCAGAGGTGGGTTTTGGGCCCAGCACTGCTCCACTGCTGTTTCACACTCAGCTGTGAACCGAACCAATGAGATCCCTGGCATCTCCAGCGGTGATAATGAACATTGTCAGGAGGGACACGTCACAGGCTCCAGTGGAGTAGTAATTGAGGGATCAGAGTGTTGGAGAGCAGAACTCTTTCCTGTGCTTCAGATTCAGATTCAGCTTCAGATTAATAATCAACAAATGAATGATCAATGAATGATCAATAAGCTTCACAGCTGTTCTGAAGTGTGGCAGACTTTGTGTTTACATCTGAATCACGTGATTTTGGAAATTCTTTGAAGCAGTTTCAAAGGAGGAGTTTCATTCTGTGAGTATTGTGACATCATCATCCATTTGGTGGAAGCTGTGAATCGCAGGATTCAGGGGGAATACATCCATACATACATCTTCACTGAAATAACGACACCTGTGAGACAGCTCAAAGATGTGTCCAAAGGTTTGGAGGAGTGAATGGCAGAAAGATGTCTTTGAAGCCATTTGGACACACAACCAGTCAGCGTGCAGCATTCAACCTCACAATATTTCATGTGGACTGGACTCACTTTGATTGGCTATTTTTCAGCTTCTGTCGTCAGAATGGCTGAGCGTTCTAAGGCGCTGCGTTCAGGTCGCAGTCTCCCCTGGAGATTCCAGGACAAGTATCAAATATGACGAGTTGTCCGAGTGGTGAATGTCTCAAAAGTTAGGTTAGCTCAGCTGGTTGGAGCGTGGTGCTAATAACCCCAGTCATGGATTAGATCCCCACTCTGCGATAAATGACATTCTCCATGTTTTCCTGTAAATCAGTGCTTCAAAAATGTTGAAATGGAAACATAAATGTTACTGAGTGTTATTTTCCCGTTTGTTTTTACTTTTTCTATGATACAGATACAGACAGTTTCAGAGAACAACTGCAGAGATGACCCTTCTGCTTTGTTGAGGTGATGAGGAGGAACTCCACTGAGAGCGAAGCAGCTGCTCCTTTCTGATGCTCCACTGACTGAGCTACAGATGATTCAGTAACAGCTGAGTTATCTTTAGTCCAACAACTGCTGTCCATTCCTACCACAGGGAGCCACAGGCTTTAGAGTTTTCAGTGCTAACTCCTTTATTGTGAAAAAGTCAAATTCACATTTTATACAGATTTTTCATCCACTTTGGAAGAGTTTGGTTAACAAATTTTACAAAACACTGTCAGGACAACTTTAGGAGCAAGGTAACAACAAAACTGGAACTATTTGGACTGAACTGGATTTGAAACCTTCACTGTTGGACTTTGGAGAAGTGGGTGGTGAACATCCAGCATGAATTTAGCCAGGCATACAGTGGTAGTGTGGCCGAGCGGTCCAAGGCGCTGGATTAAGGCTCCAGTCTCTTCGGAGGCGTGGGTTCGAATCCCATCACTGCCAGTTTTTTTCTTGTCAATGAAAACCAATCCACTAAGTCAGGCACTTTTCATCTCCCTGTGAACAAAAGTTACAGTGACAGACGATACCAACACCAGCTGGGCTGAAATGAGAAACATCACAGTCAGCCTTTTGAGACCCAGGTAGGTTTGGAGGTCTACCAGGTCCAATTCTCTCCAGATGTCCCCAAACACACGGTTTGTCATCTCCAGTATAATTCCCTCGATGGACTCTGGGAAAAAGAGTTGGAAGCTGTGCTGGGAGGATTGCTGTGCATGGTTGTTGTGGCTGAGTGGTTAAGGCGATGGACTAGAAATCCATTGGGGTTTCCCCGCGCAGGTTCAAATCCTGCCAACAACGGTTAGTTGTTTTCACGGACCAAGTTTCACATGTTCCCAAGCATATTTGAGAATCTCTGTAATCTGCACAGCCTTAAAATATGACACAGCTGAGTGCTGTTGTTCAGACTCATCTAAAAGGATGAGAGCACTCACTGGTGATCAGTTACTATTATCAGGGCAGGCAGAGGGGCACACCTTTAGTTCCACTTCCAGATCATGGAAGCAATAATGAGAAGTCATTTCAGCTGTGTGCTGACCAACAGTGCAGAGAATAGATGATCTGACGTGATTTGAACACGCCACCTTCTGATCTGGAGTCAGACGCGCTACCATTGCTCCACAGAGTCATCGTGGGTGCTGGGTACTGATCTAAAGATAAACAAGGCTAATCAGTTAATCAGTAGCCTGCAGGGCGGGGAAGTTGTCAGCGTCTCCACACCACTTTGGTGGTGTAAACTGATGTGAAAGTGCACATCGCTCTGCAGCTCTCAACAGCGGGTGCTGCTGTGAGCCCCGTCCCAAAGCCCTCACCTATTCAATCTATTTATGAAACATTTCAGAAGTCAAGCAGTCCAAGGTGCTGCATTCATTCTGCCAACCATGGTTGGCTGTGCAGCGTTTGGCTGCTCCAATCAGTCCGAGAAGGGTTTGCACATGTATGGATTCCCCAAGAACCATGAGGGCTGGAAAAGGAGGATGGCAATGTGTGTGTGTGTGTATACAAGTACAAATGCAAATAAAGATAAGTATATGCACCATAAAGGGCCTCTGATATAATATAGAGATTGACAATTAAAAAGATGACGCGATTTAATCATTTTACTCCTGGAGATACTTTCACAGCGAACAAACTAGAAGACAATCGGTCACCTGCCAAGATAAAAATATATATAATCACACTGTGCATGTGCAAATAAAGATGAGTATATGCATCATAATCATGGACCAGTAAAGTTGGTGACAGATAGAACATCATGTTATGTCATCACATTCTAAATTTTCACGTTTGGCATATTTCATTACCATTTTGGTGGCGCCACGACGAGGTGGCCGAGTGCTTAAGGCGATGGACTGCTAATCCATTGTGCTCTGCACGCGTGGGTTCGAATCCCATCCTCGTCGGTGTTCAGCTTGTTTTTGTCTCTCCATGTTGCTGCCTGCTGTTCCAGGTGGAATTATCCTAGATTTTTGAAGACGTTTGACCTCTCGTCCAAGAGGCGTCATTAGATAGATTGGTGTTTTACCTGTTGCAGTATCTTAGAAGCATGAAATGCTTCATGAAATTTTCTTCCCCAAATACAGTACAAACTACAAAAATTCTGTCACCCCTCTTTCTCTTGTCATGATAACAGTGTGAGAGATGTGAATTTTTAGCTTCATTGTGGGACTTTGGAGAAGTGGTTGGTGAACAGAACATCCAGCATGGCAGGGGGCCAAGCTGTGGTATGATCTTAAGTTTAGCAGCTACCATCACTTCGAGTTTCCAAAGTGGGGACTGAGCTGAAGATCCAAATAAAATAATCAAAATGTGCTTTCTTCTTGAAATGCTTCCATGGTGCAACTGCTCTTGTTCTCTCTTTCATATCATAGCAACATCAACAACTAATAACTAACCAATACCACCAATCACCAATATCCCTTCTCCTCAGCACAGCATGAGCCACAAAAGCACCATTGCTCTTGCTTCAGTTGCCAAGATACTGCAACTAACAACCAGACAGCAAACCTCACACAGCTCCATAGTGTAACAGTTGGCACCCCTATTGACTGAAAGGCAACAGATGGGCTCGTCTGGGATTTGAACCTGGGACCTCTTGCACCCCAAGCGAGAAGCATACTCCTAGACCAACGAGCCATGTGGGCTGTGGAGTTCATGACAAAAAAGTGGGAGGAGTCTTTCATCCCTTTGATGTCATTAGAACCTTTGTGACATCACAGAATCAGCATCTCCTTTGAAAGAAACTTTGGTAAGAGTCACGATGGTCAGCCACATACGTTGGGGATATTTTCAGATCCAAAATACATCCCTGTACATCAGAGTGGTGCTGCTACGGAGTGTTGCATCAGTGGCCACCATCACTTCAAGTAACCCAAATGGGAAAGATCCTTATTGACAGCATTGTTGCGCTTTGCTACATCTGAACTAAAGATACAAATAAAATAATCTAAATTGGCTTTTATTTTGAAATGTTTGTATGGTGCAACTGCTCTTGTTCTTTCTGCAGCTCAAAGCATCAAGGAGTTGAAACGCAGCATAATGATAAAAATGAACAGTCTGTATTTTTTGGGAATTTTTAGGAACATTTTTTGCAGCTTTAGCAGCCCGGCTAGCTCAGTCGGTAGAGCATGAGACTCTTAATCTCAGGGTCGTGGTTTTGAGCCCCACGTTGAGCGATAAGTAGTTTCTTTTTTTTAGACCCAAACTTACCCAGCAGAACACTGCCTGGTTATGAGCAGGTTAAAAAGTACTGAGACTTCCACCTGCAGTCTATCCAATGACCACCAGGGGGCTCCACTGGTTGACAAAAACAGTCAGGATGGCCGAGCGGTCCAAGGCACTGTGTTCAGGTCGCAGTCTCCTCTGGAGGCGTGGGTTTGAAAGGGTCATCTCTGCAGTTGTTCTCTGAAACCGTCTGTATCTGTATCGTAGAAGAAGTAAAAACAAATGGGAAAATAACACTCAGTAACATTTATGTTTGTTGTTGTTGCAACATGGAAAGACTAACGCAATTCGCGATTCGAACCCACGCGTGCAGAGCACAATGGATTAGCAGTCCATCGCCTTAACCACTCGGCCACCTAACCGAGTGGTTAAGGCTCTAACCGAGTGGTCAAGGATGGGATTCGAACCCACGCGTGCAGAGCACAATGGATTAGCAGTCCATCGCCTTAACCACTCGGCCACCTAACCGAGTGGTTAAGGCGATGGACTGCTAATCCATTGTGCTCTGCACGCGTGGGTTGGAATCCCATCCTTGTCGGTACATATTTGCCCACAACACACAAAGACTGCCTGATTACATCGCACACGTGTAGCGTGGACAAAGCAGAACCGCTGCTCAGTCTAACATCCAGACAACAAATTGACAACAAACATGACGAGGTGGCCGACGACTCTCTCCTTCATTGCTGATAGATACATTAATGTGAGCAGTTAACTATCCGTCTATTCACACACAGTCCAGGTCGCTGCATGCTGAGGTGGCAGAGTGTTTAAGGTGATGGACTGCTAATCTACTGTATCCTGTGTGTGGGTTCACATCTCATTGTCTTCTGTGTTCAGCTGTCCATGTTGCAGCCTGCTATTCTAGGTTGAGTAATCCTAAAAGTCTGACTTCAGGTCCATATATCAATCAAACCTGTTGAAGTTTAATTCAAAGGTTATCTGGGTGTGTTGTATCTGCTTTCAAAGTTGTTGTCAGGTCATTAAGATTAATTTTCTATGCATGACTTTAGCTCTTTGGAGATACGGCAACAAGAGAAGGCCAAAATAAGGAGCTTACAATTCCAATACCAGTTAGTCAGCAAAACATGATGAGCCAAGTCCACTGTGACAAATAACAAATTTTCTTTAGCATAAAATAAACTGTCACATTAATGTGCTGTGTGTAAATAATGAGATCCTGGGTTCAAATCCCAGCAGTGCCTTGCTCCTAATGTTAGCTGTTGTAGATAGAAAGGACTCATACATGGAGAGCACAAAATATAAAATACATTTGTCCCCAAAAGACACCTTACAGCAGTTGTGCTGCGCCACTCTGCTGTAAACCACCCCAGATGGGACTCGAACCCATAATCCCTGGCTTAGGAGGCCAGTGCCTTATCCATTAGGCCACTGGGGCACAAAAAAAAAAAAAAAAGGAAGGAGCCTTTGATCTCTGTGATCAAAGGATCAATGTGTCTCATTGATAAAGTTTAAGGTTGTTGAGTTAAATTCATCTAAGTTTCATTAAAAGGACACAGCACTCTCTCTGACCAGTCACTGAACTGCACAGTCTTCATGTCTCCCAGCAGTTCCTTGTTGCTAAAGTCAGATGTTGTAGAAAAAAAGTACTTCTGGGTTTTCATCAGCTGTAGGTTACAATGATCAATATTATAGATATGACAGACAGAGTTCTCAATGTTTTCCTGTTAATCAGTGCTGCTGAAAATCTCATGTAGTGTGTATAAACAGCAGAGGATGGTTTCGATCTATCGACCTCTGGGTTATGGGCCCAGCACGCTTCCGCTGCGCCACTCTGCTCGTTACGTTCAGATCGCAGTGTCCTCTGGAGTTTTGTGTAATTTCTAACCACCACATCCACTTTGTCTCTCTTCCACCTGCAGTCTAGCTAATAACCACCAGGGGGCGGCTCCACTGGTTGGAAAATGAAGTCGGAGTGTGTTGAAGTCTATGGGGTTTCATACAGACAGAGAGGAGAGAGAGAAGAAATCAAGTTTCAAGAGGCTGCATGTGGCCAGAACCCACGAACTTGGCATTAACCGCCAGTTACCAGGGTCATGGACAGGCCAACCACTGTCCATGACTTGTTCTTAGAATGTGTTAAACAATGTGTGTGAGTATCTACTGTAACAGACCGACTGTAGCTGAATAGATAGAACGGTTTCATCCTCCTCCTGGTCTGTAGACCAGTTGGGCACCATTGGCATGGATCTCAAGTTAAATTGTAGATACACAGTTAAACTGCAATGGCCAGGAATCGAACCCGGGTCAACTGCTTGGAAGGCAGCTATGCTCACCACTATACCACCATTGCATGCAAAATGGTGAGCATCCACTCCGAATGGACGCAAAATGGTACCGTTTGTTTGCACTGTAAAAATTCTTATTTGTGCTGCTACGGTTTTATCGATGTTAGACATTTTAATTTCTGGTGATGAAGTCACACAGCCCCCCATGTTCTCCAAATGGACCCAAAGTGCAGTTGTCACCAAATTTATCAAACAGTAATGTCAGATGTCAGATGTCAGTAATGTAAGATGTTCAATCTTAAATAATTACATAGCCTATCGTAGCTCAAAGCTTTTGATCCAGTGAGACATTTATAAGCAGTTAGTTCCATTAGGCCACTGGGACAGATATTTAATATCTCCAAGAAGCGAGAATAGGTTAGGAAGGATACTAAATGTTGTAGTGTATGATCAATGCTCAGAAAACGTTTGACTACATTTTAAATGCCATAAATGTCCTGCTGTCAATGGCTCGTTGGTCGAGGGGTATGATTCTCGCTTCGGGTGCGAGAGGTCTGACTGGAACTTTTCCTGTTGCAGCCTGCTATTCCTGCTAGAATTATCCTAAATATCTGCCTTGAAGGACATCGTGAACTAGCAGACAATTGGTCACCTGCCAAGATAAAAATATATATAATCACGCTGTGCACGTGCAAATGAAGATCATTATATGCATCATAATCATGGACCAGTAAAGATGGTGACAGATAGAACATCATGTTATGTCAGCACCACAAAAGTAGTACAAAGAAGTACCAAGATGTACAGAGGATGTGAAAATATTGCAAAGTAAGTGGGTGACCATCATCTAACCCTCCGACCAAAGTTTGTCTCCTGTGAAAAGCAGTCAATCACCAATATCCCTTCTCCTCAGCACAGCATGAGCTACAAAACCAAGTGTGGACACTAAATGTTGTAGTGTATGAGCAATGCTCTGTGTGAGATTTTTTTTGCTGACTGAAAAGTTCTCCCCCTCAGAAAACGTTTGACTACATTTTAAATGTCATAAATCTCTTGCTGTCAAAGGCTCGTTGGTCTAGGGGTATGATTCTCGCTTAGGGTGCGAGAGGTCCCGGGTTCAAGTTTGAAGTTCAGCCTGTTGTCATGTTGCATAGCAGATTTATCATACAGTCAGACAGTAATGCTTAAGGTGGAGTCAGAGACATATTAGAACATAACAACAGTGCAGGAGAAGGAAGGGAGTTGATAAGTTTAGACTTATTCATTTTTAAACTGCAGAACTTGTTTAAGCTCAAGTCTCCTCCATTTAAACTCTAATCTGTGAAAACCTTTTCACATGCCCAAACAAATTCCGCATGGTCCCTGGTTCAATCCCGGGTTTCAGCATCGGAGGTGGTAACTGAGTGAGCTTCAAGCTCAGGTTTTTCTGACCTCCATTTCCAATGTTCTCCCTCCTCTTTTTCATATAAAAAAATAATGTTCTTGTATATAAAATTCAGCAGGACAGGCAGCATTATCAATGGCCACTGCCTCATCATAGTCCTTGTAGCAGAAGAGTAGCTGCTGCTTCAGTGACAGCTAACAGGGATCCTAACAAGTGATAAACAATAAACAGACATTTCAAAATGTATTCTTTCATCAAATGTTCCTAAACTTCTATTAAAGGCAGCATTATTGCAGCAGGCAGCACTCTATGGTGGAGGTCATGAGAAAAAGTGGGAGGAGTCTTTGATCTCTGTGATGTCATTCGAACTTTTGTGACATCACAGAATCAGCATCTCCTTTGATGGTTACTGATGTAACAGGAAAAGGTCAGATCCTGATATAATCTTGTGAATCCACAAGTATGCCTTTCTTTGTTTGTGTACCAACAGCCTGAGCTCTGGTTCTGACTTTGTTTTGATGAACCTCATTATTTACACACAGCACATTCAGGACATTAATGTGACAGTTCATTATATGCTAAAGAAACTTTGGCAAGAGTCATGATGGTCAGCCACGTATGTTGGGGGTATTTTCAGATCCAAAATACATCCCTGTACATCAGAGTGGTGCTGTGGCTTAGTTGGTCAAAGAGCCTTGTTGCTCAGGTCAGATGCTGTAGAAACAAACTACTTTTGGGTTTTCATCAGCTGTAGGTTACAACGATCAATATTATAGATATGACAGACAGAGTTCTCCATGTCTTCCTGTTAATCAGTGCTGCTGAAAAAGTCATGTCTCATGATGGGACATCCAGTATGTATATGTAGCAGTATGTATAAATAGCAGAGGATGGTTTCGATCCATCGCCCTCTGGGTTATGGGCCCAGCACGCTTCCGCTGCGCCACTTTGCTCAAGGTGTTCAGGTCTCCTCTGGAGATTAGTGTAATTTTTAACCGCCACATCCACTTTCTGTCAAAGTGGATGTGATCATCTGGGAAAGATTTTGTGTTTGTCGAAGCACACTTCAGTAATTACAGAAAAGGCTGCTTTAACAACATCAACAGGTTTCAAAGCTATTTCGAGAGAGTTCAAAATAATTCAGTTTTTCAATCACCTGTATTTTTCAGTAAAAACACTTTCCCTGACCGGGAATCAAACCCGGGCCGCGGCAGTGAGAGCGCCAAATCCTAGCCACTAGACCACCAGAGAAAGATGCTACCTCGATGCGGCCTCGTATAGTTCCAAACATCATCTCCACGGTGTTGGAAATTACTGAAATTACTGCTCCATATTATCCTGCTTAGTCACTCAACCAAATTACTGACTAAACTCCTGCAGAAGAAGTTACATGAGGTTATCTCAACAACCTTAAACTTCAATAAAGAGGCACTGCTGGGAAGTTGAATGCTTGAATGCACGCTGTGTTGCGCTTTGTTGAGGTAAAGATACAAATAAAATAATCTAAATGAGCTTTATTTTCAAATGCTTGTGTGGTGCGACTGCTCTTGTTCTTTCTGATCACTGGACATCTGATCACTGGATTCAAAGTCCTAAGGATTTCAGCTGCAAGCCTCTACAGTCCTCCGCTCTACCAACTGAGCTATCGAAGGGAACCGTTCAACATCTGCTCTTCTTGTCTCCTTTGACTAATGTTTACAGATTTGGGTTAGGGAAAACATGGAGAATGTCATTTATCACAGTATGATCAAAAAAGTGGCTCAGCTCTAACCAGCTGATGTTGAGGACAATTCTGACTGGATAGATAATTTTAGGTGGAATAGCAGGCTGCAACTTAGACAGACTAAAGCAACCACCGACGAGGATGGGATTCAAACCCACGCGTGCAGAGCACAATGGATTAGCAGTCCATCGCCTTAACCACTCTGCCACCTCGTCATGTTTGATTGCTTCAAAGGCAGATATTTATTAATTCTAGCTGAAATAGCAGGCTGCAACAGGAAAAGTTCTGCATGTCTCTGTCTCTTGATGGGCTAATTTTTCAACAAATTTTTCGGCTCATGTGCTAGCTTTAGTTGTCAGAATGGCTGAGCGGTCTAAGGCGTTGCGTTCAGGTCGCAGTCTCCCCTGGAGGCGTGGGTTCAAATCCCACTTCTGACAGAAAGTGCTTTTCTTTCACCTCTACTGCAGCAAGGTGTGTTTGTGATGTCACAAAGGTTCTAACGACATCAAAGAGATCAAAGACTCCTCCCACTTTTTTGTCATGACCTCCACAGTAGAGTGCACTCTGTTAATGAAGCTCAAAAGGCAATCATGGTCCTGCCAGATACCTTTGAGTTCTGCCGACAGAAGCAACAACAAAACTGGAACTATTTGGACGGAACCTGGTTTGTCTGTATTACTTCCAAGGAAGGTTTGGAGGTCTACCAGGTCCAATTCTCTCCAGATGTCCCCAAACACACGCTTCCCCTCCAGGTTTGTCATCGCCGACGTGGGGCTCGAACCCACAACCCTGAGATTAAGAGTCTCATGCTCTACCGACTGAGCTAGGGTACAGCTCAGACGGACTAAAGCCAGCTGAACACCGACGAGGATGGGATTCGAACCCACGCGTGCAGAGCACAATGGATTAGCAGTCCATCGCCTTCACCACTCGGCCACCTCGTCATGTACACAAAGGTACATGTGATGACAAAAAAACAGCCATTGGGAAGAAGCTGCAGCACCTGAACAGGGACTTGACAGGAAATGATATATCTGCAGTCTTTGCTCTGATCATTGTAACTTTGTGTTATTGTTGTATCTGATAAGTTAAGCTGCACTTCTAATGACCACCAGGGGGCAGTTCCACTGGTTGGAAAAAGACTTCAGACTGCATTGAAGTCTATGGAGAGAACACCAAGTCCTGAGATGCTGCTTGTGGCCAGTATGGGGATTGAACCCATGACCTTGGCGTTATCAGCACCACGCTCTAACCAGCTGAGCTAACCAGCCTTCCACAGTCATCTCTTCCACAAAACGTCAGGATGTTCCAAAGGGAGATCTGAAGACTCTGCAGTTACCTGATTGGTCAGAGAGTTTTAATGGAACTCCTGCAGAAGAAGTTACATGAGTTTATCTCAACAACCTTAAAATAGGTACTGCTGGGATTTGAACCCAGGATCTCCTGTTTACTAGACAGGCGCTTTGACCAACTAAGCCACAGCACCACTCTGATGTACAGAAATGTACAGAGGATCTTAAAATATTCCAACATCAGTAGCTGACCGTCATGACACAGACACCTGAAACACCTCTTGTGTGGAGAGTGGAGTGTGTCTTTGGATGAAAGATACACTGTTTGGTTCTGAGCTGATCATTAATAATAAAAGTGATGAACTGTGGATGGCAGCCTGTCTCAGAAGCACACAACTGTAGGAGTTGAAACGCAGCAAAACATATTAAATGACCAAAATGAAGATTTGAAGAAGGAAATGCACATAACAGTCTGTGTTTTTTGTCAATTTTTTGTCACACATGTCAGGATGGCTCAGTGGTCTTTTGGAGCCCACTGAGAGACGTGCTGTGTTTAATCTACTTTCTCTTATCCAGCATACATCGACCAACAATGACTGCTAGAGTCAAATATCTTAACATCAGTTTGAACCAACATGATCCAGCTACATCAGCTACATCATCCATTTAACGTTTTTGTTTTGCAGAACGAATCCTCATGTTTCCCTCAATGAAGGAAAGATTGGTTGGCACGAATGGGGAGGTTTTCATGTTTGAAAAGCCCATTTTTCATGTTTTTGAACTTCCACTGATGCTGGTGCTTCAGAAGAGTCAGAGTCAGTCGCGATGGTACGTAGAAGTTGTTTTGCATGTTCCACAGATTGTGACTTAAGAAGCTCTGCTATTGACCTCACAAAGAAATCTTTAACACCATGTGTTTTATTTTTCAGGCAGTCTCACTGGCAGATCATCTTGATGCCGTGTGCAACATCTACCCTAACAGAACATGGGGGCAGTTTTGAAGGTTGATTCCCAACAAGACGTTAAACCTATTCAGATCAGCCAAATCAGAAAAGCCAATTTAGATTATTTTATTTGTGTCTTTAGTTCAGATGTAACAAAGCGCAACAATGCTGTCAATAAGGATCTTTCCCATTTGGGTTATTTGAAGTGATGGTGGCCACTAATGCAACACTCCGTAGCAGCACCACTCTGATGTACAAGGATGTATTTTGGATCTGAAAATACCCCCAACATATGTGGCTGACCAACATGACTCTTACCAAAGTTTCTTTAGCATATAATAAACCGTCACATTAATGTCCTGAATGTGCTGTGTGTAAATAATGAAAAAAAAAAAAAAAAAAAAACGCCACAAATGTTCCATCAGTAACCATCAAAGGAGATGCTGATTCTGTGATGTCACAAAGGTTCTAACGACATCAAAGGGATCAAAGACTCCTCCCACTTTTTTGTCATGAACTCCACAGTCCACATGGCTCGTTGGTCTAGGGGTATGATTCTCGCTTAGGGTGCGAGAGGTCCCGGGTTCAAATCCCGGACGAGCCCATCTGTTGCCTTTCAGTCAATAGGGGTGCTAACCGTTCCACTACGGAGCTGTGTGAGGTTTGCTGTCTGGTTGTTAGTTGCAGTATCTTGGCAACTGAAGCAAGAGCAATGGTAGTTTTGTGGCTCATGCTGTGCTGAGGAGAAGGGATATTGGTGATTGACTGCTTTTCACAGGAGACAAACTTTGGTAGGAGTCATGATTGCCAGCCACTTACTTTTCAATATTTTCAGATCCTCTGTACATCTTGGTACTTCTTTGTACTACTTTTGTGGTGCTGACATAACATGATGTTCTATCTGTCACCATCTTTACTGGTCCATGATTATGATGCATATAATGATCTTCATTTGCACGTGCACAGCGTGATTATATATATTTTTATCTTGGCAGGTGACCAATTGTCTGCTTGCTCACGATGTCCTTAAAGGCAGATATTTAGGATAATTCTAGCAGGAATAGCAGGCTGCAACAGGAAAAGTTCCAGTCAGACCTCTCGCACCCGAAGCGAGAATCATACCCCTAGACCAACGAGCCATTGACAGCAGGACATTTATGGCATTTAAAATGTAGTCAAACGTTTTCTGAGCATTGATCATACACTACAACATTTAGGATCCTTCCTAACCTATTCTCGCTTCTTGGAGATATTAAATATCTGTCCCAGTGGCCTAATGGAACTAACTGCTTATAAATGTCTTACTGGATCAAAAGCTTTGAGCTACGATAGGCTATGTAATTATTTAAGATTGAACATCTTACATTACTGACATCTGACATCTGACAATACTGTTTGATAAATTTGGTGACAACTGCACTTTGGGTCCATTTGGAGAACATGGGGGGCTGTGTGACTTCATCACCAGAAATTAAAATGTCTAACATCGATAAAACCGTAGCAGCACAAATAAGAATTTTTAGTGCAAACAAACGGTACCATTTCGCGTCCATTCGGAGTGGATGCTCACCGTTTTGCATGCAATGGTGGTATAGTGGTGAGGTCGATTCCCGGCCATTGCAGTTTAACTGTGTGTCTACAATTTAACTTGAGATCCTGTAGATCTCATGCCAATGGTGCCCAACTGGTCTACAGACCAGGAGGAGGATGAAACCGTTCTATCTATTCAGCTACAGTCGGTCTGTTACAGTAGATACACACCCACAACATTGTTTAACATATTCTAAGAACAAGTCATGGACAGTGGTTGGCCTCTCCATGACCCTGGTAACTGGCCAGTTATATTCAGTTAACGCCAAGTTTGTGGGTTCAAGCCCCATACTGGCCACTGTCTGTATGAAACCCCATAGACTTCAATACACTCTGACTTCATTTTCCAACCAGTGGAGCCACCCCCTGGTGGTTATTAGATAGACTGCAGGTGGAAGAGAGAGAAAGTGGATGTGGTGGTTAAAAATTACACAAAACTCCAGAGGACTCTGCGACCTGAACGTACTGAGCAGAGTGGCGCAGAGGAAGCGTGCTGGGCCCATAACCCAGAGGTCGATGGATCGAAACCATCCTCTGCTATTTATACACACTACATGAGATTTTCAGCAGCACTGATTAACAGGAAAACATTGAGAACTCTGTCTGTCATATCTATTATGTTGATCGTTGTAACCTACAGCTGATGAAAACCCAGAAGACCTTTTTTTCTACAACAACTGACTTTAGCAACAAGGAGCTGCTGGGAGACATGAAGACAGTGCAGTTAAGTGACTGGTCAGAGAGAGTGCTGTGTCCTGTGAACAGTCAGTTGCTCCTGACTCAGTGATGCTGTTGGATGCTTATAGGGCTGCCGTTCTTAAAGTGTGGGCTCCACCCCACTGGTGGGGAATAGAGACATGACAGGTGGGGCTTTGTTAATGCCTTTCTTTACGGACAACAAAGATCAGACATTCAAAACAAAACACCCCCACACACACAAAAAGTCATCAGTAACACTTAACACAGAACTGGTCCTTTCCTTTCAGCTCACTTTTAAGTTTTATTTTATTTTACATTTTTTTGCAAAAGAAAAAAATAACACAGAAGCACACATTCACCATATAAGAAGTGGAGACAGTTTGGCTCCATCAATGACATCCCTTGACACTGGAACCTCGAGCCAGCACCTTTGATAAAGATCAGCTAACAGTCCTGTGGTTCCATGGTGTCTTCTCTGTCTCTCTCTGTTCTCTCTGTCTGTCTTCTGATTTTTGTGGGATAGTGACTACATATAACAGTAACTCCACTCCCCCCAAACAGTGATCCAACCCTGAGCAGAGAGTCAAAATGTCATATTATGAATGAAGCTCACAGGACAGTCATGGTCACATACTCTTCTCTCCTCCCAACCTTTGAGGTTTATCATAATGTCACATGGGTGTCATTCCTTCTGTGAAGGTGGTAGAGTGGCCGAGCAGTCCGACCTGCTCAGGTCTCTTCAGAGGCAAACAGTTTCAACTGCCAGCTTGTTATATCTGTTGTATCTAACATTATGAACAAGGCACTGCTGTGATTCAAACCCAGGATCTCCTGTTTAAGAGACAGACACTTTGACCAGCTAAGCCACAGCACCACTCTGAAGTACATCTATATACAGAGGATCTGGTGATGGAAGTGTAATGTGTATACTGCAGCTGAGGTTGATGGTAAAGTGGCTTGTTTTAATGTAGGACTCTGCATCTACCTGAACCTGTTTGACTGCAGATGTGCATTTTCATTTGGACCCCAGGAAGAGTAGCTGCTGCCTCAGTGACAGCTAACGGGGATCCTAACAAGCGATAAACAATAAACAGACATTTCCAATCGTCATCAAAATGTATTCTTTCATCAAATGTTCCTAAACTTCTATTAAAGGCAGCATTATTGTAGCAGTCAGCACAAAAATACAGGTTCTGAGGTTATTCTGAGATGGAGAAATAACATAGTTTGTTCGCAGTTCGCATGACACAACTGAACATCTTCTTTTCTCACCTATTTTGCTTCATCTGCTTTTTAGTGTCCAGGACACAGAGGAAGAGGACGTCTCCACATGCACACTTGTTCTTGATGTTTTCACTTACTGTTAAATAAAAAAAAATAAAATTTTTATTAATCCAAGTGTAATTAGTTGTTATGTAATATATATTATATATATATATATATATACATAAAACAACTTTGTCCCCAAACACACCTTACAGCAGTTGAGGTGAAAGAAAAGCAGTTTCTGTCAGAAGTGGGATTTGAACCCACACATCAAGGGGAGGTTTTTCACTCAGACAGCTGTTTGCCACTGTTGGTCGAGGGCGTTCCTCCTTCCTGTTTCTCCAGCATTCTGGGGCTGAGGGGCTAACAGTGGATGGAGTGGATGGATCTGCATCCATCATAGACTGTCTCTCCTGGCTCGCCAATTCTGATAAGAATACATGTCCCATATAATGGGATATAATGCGTTCACAGAGACATGTTGAGAAAATAAAAGTGATGAACTGTGGATGGCAGCCTGCTGTTGGTCTGACTGAACAACGATGCAGAAACAACAGACAAAGTCAAATGAATCAGAATTAAGAATTAAGGGTTCAATTCAGTATAAAATGTCTTTTTAATCATCTGAATTCACAGAACTTCTGACATCACAGATCGTCTGCCATGGCAAAAGCAGTGCAAAAGTTCACTGCAAATGCACAGCAAATCGCAGTAAAAAAAAAAAAAAATCACTGCGAATGCACTGCAAATTGCAGTGAAAAGGTGAAGGTAAAGAAAATAGAACACACTGCAAATGCACAGCAAGCGCGCTGCAAATTTGTCTGACATATAAGCTACCTTTTTAAAAAATATCTGAATTCCAGGAAGACTGACTGCACATCTGAAGGCTCTGTGTTAAAATTCTGTTGGGATCAATGCTGGTGCTCTCCAAGTTTGTAGGCTGCCTTTTTGGTGTCTACACGGCCTCATGGATTTTTTTCATGGTGTCAAAAGAAGACACTCGAAAAGCAGCATGCAATACTTGCACAGACGAGGTAATGTAGGGAGGAAAGGAAAGAGAAACATCATGTGGTGTGTGACTTCACCTCCTCTGTGGATAAACAAGGAGAATAAAGTTGTTTCCTAACAGCTTCTATCCAGAGACCTTTAGTGTGTGAGGTGAACATGACAATTTTTACATATGTTGAATGTTGGCAATTGAGCCCAGGCCTCCCATTTGGCAGGTGTGTGTTCTACCACCAAACCACCCAAGCTGACTGAGGGTCAGTTCTGCCCACATATCCACCGTATTCGCACTGGAGATGGTTTTGTGGCATCAACAATGTCTCCCTTGATACTGGAACCTCAACCCAGCACCTTTCTCTTTGCATGTTTGCATGTGTTGTTGTTTCCGTTGTTTCCATTGTTTCCATTTTCGAAGGACGGAGTAGCAATATTTCGACATGTCAAAGGAATTTTGGTCTTTTAAAAGTTTGGGCGGTCAAAAGTTGACCAAAACAACTTTGTCCCCAAACACACCTTACTGCAGTTGAGGTGAAATAAAAGCTGTTTCTGTCAGAAGTGGGATTTGAACCCACGCCTCCAGGAGAGACTGCAACCTGAACACAGCACCTTAGACCGCTCAGCCATTCTGACAACAAAAGCTGCAACACTAGCCAAAAAATTTGCTGAAAAATTAGCCCATCAAGAGACAGAGACATGCGGAACTTCCTGTTGCAGGCTAATTCCTGTTGTTGAATTAGCCTAAATATCTGCCTTTAAGGCCATCGTGAATGATTTCTAAATATCTTTGAAACCTGTTGATGGTGAACGCAGAGGTTGTTAAAGGGGCCTTTTCTCAAAGCTTAGCTTGCATGCCAGTACAGGGGAATTAGCTCAAATGGTAGCGTGCTCGCTTAGCATGTGAGAGGTAGTGGGATCGATGCCCACATTCACCACAAGGCTGTAGCTCTTTGGAGATACAGCAACAAGTGAACTAAACACAGCAGGTCCCTGAGTGGGCTTTGGAGCCTTTTGGTAAACAGAAGCAGGACTGTTGTTGTGTATGGAGCTTTGACTGTTTCCTTTAGCTTTCAGCTGATCATTAGCTGTGGATGGACCTGGTATCTGCTATCTGGATCTTTGCTTGGTTTCACCTCCTCAACCAAAGTTGAAGCTGGACCAGAAGGAGACATGAAGACTATCCAGATCATTGACAGGTTGGGGGAGAACCTTAAGTTTTCACTGTTATGATATCAGACTTCTGCAGACAGGATACTGAGATCGGATTTTCAGAACAAAGTAGCACAGGTAGCTTAACCAGGAAGAAGGATATCCAATACAGGAAGTTGGGGAGTCTGGGGTTCATAACCCAAAGATAAAGTTAAATTAATCATATCCAGAATGAAGAGCTCAATTAAGAATAAAATTTCTTTTAAACATCTGACATCTTTCATTACTGTTTGATAAATTTGGTGACAACTGCACTTTGGGTCCATTCAGAGAACATGGGGGGCTGAGTGACTTCATCACCAGAAATTAAAATGTCTAACATCGATAAAACTGCAGCAGCACAAATAAAAAATTTTACAGCGCAAACAAACGGTACCATTTTGCGTCCATTCAGAGTGGATGAGGGGCTGGGTGAACACTGGATGACGTGAAAAATACACTTTAGATCAGCGGC